>NC_142063.1:311016631-311119131 GCF_059756535.1 Pantherophis guttatus | reverse complement strand
AATCTGGTAGCACTTTCTTTTTCCAGGGGAACAGGAATTCAGAGCTTTCCTTCATTGCCCGCCCTACAACCAGTATATTGGTATTCATGTGTTAGTTTCTATTACGAAGACATCTGCCCTCTAGATATAATAAGCTTTGAACATGCTAGCTAAGAATGATGGAAGATGAAGTTTAAAATATCTTAAAGGAATTGGATTGAGAAAGTCTCTGATACATTATTATATAGTTGTCATAGATTCTGGGATAACACAATCAGGCAGAACACAGATTTTCTTTGTTTGTTTCTTGTATTATTAGACAAGGCAAAGAAAGTTTTTCACTATATTTTTCAGTTGTCTTTTCTGCTTTAATTCCTGAAATAACTTCCCTCCTCATTTAACCAGTTACTTTTCACTTTCATCCTTTTTCCCCAACTAGTTCCCAAAGAATTGTAAAACCAATATCTGCTACTTTCTAAGTAGCTTAGTGTGTGATATTCCCTAGCAAAGTTTATCCTACCTACATTCACACTATTATCACCACTGCAAGTGACTTCTACCACCACTGAACAATTGGTATTAGAATTGCCACTTTGTGATATTTTCTCTCTATTGTCTTACCTTTTATTAGGCTCCACCCCCAATCTATTGCTGCCTCCCGAGTCCCAGTTGATTGGCTAGAAGGAAAAAACCTGTTTAAACTCTTGCCGCGGGGCTTCAAAGGGCTGCCCTACATCTGATCAGTGTTAAAAGGCAGTGTGGTGGTAGACCAGTGCCTCAAAAAACGAATGAGTAGACCGGGACCTCCAAAAACAAATGAGTAGACTGGTACAGCTCTGCAAGCAGTTAAAAGCCTGGTAGACCAGTACCTCTGCTAAATCCTAAAGAATTGTCACACGACCATCAAGCCACACCCACAAAATAAACCACGCCCACAGAACCGGTAGTAAAAAATTTTAGAACCCAACCCTGAACAAAACATTTGTTTACACAAAATGAAGACAAAACAAATTGATTCCATCCCACCCACATCCATGTTCTTATTTCATATTGTGTACATTTCTTTGATTGTTTCTTGTGCAGATATACAAACACACACAAATAAAACAGCTTTCTTTCAAAGATTGTTGGGGGGAGACATATTGAAGCTCAAGGCCTGAGAGGAAGGATGAGACAAATACTCCATAATCTCAACAAAGCCCCTGAATTTCAAATAGTTATCTTACAGTTTCAAGTACCCTGCAAGTAAGCTAGAAATAAATTGACTGAACTCTCAAAGGCAGACAGAGTTGTAGGATCTAAGAGGTGTGGATATTTCAAATTGGCATAGACTTCTTATATGGAAGTGTCCATAAAGTGTTGTCCATTTCCCCCCGCCCCCCCACACACCTCCCAGAAAATGTGCGAAAATATACACTATATGAAAAGGATAATATTTTTGCTATATTTTTTCAGGAAATTCAGCTACTAAATATCATTGCATCTAGTATTCAGTGAGAACAGGCCTTTGTTAACTTCGATTTAACATAACTTCCTAAGAACTTCCTATTCTTTTTCTGTCCTTGCACAGTCACAAAAAAATTCTCCATAGCTATTTTAAATTCTTACATTGCAGTAGTCCTTTAGAAACTGAAAAAGTATAAAATAGAATTGTATGAATATAAGGAGATGGAAGTTTACTGGGAAAAGGTATGAAGTACACTTAGTCTTGCAAATGAAAACCATCATTAGCTGATGAAAAGCTCTATTTTTTTGTAATCTTCAATACAGTCTTATTTGTATCGAATGGTACTGTGATAATAATAATAAAGAGTAAACTGACTCATATTTAAGGTGACCAGACGTCCCACTTTTGGCGGGACAGTCCCAATTTTTAGCAATTTGTCCCGCGTCCCGCAGCGTTTTAAAAAAGTCCCGATTTTTCATTCTGCCTCCTGAGTCCCGGCTGCCTCCTGAGTCCCAGCCGACAGCTAGAGGGAAAAAAACTGTTTAAACTCTTGCCGCGGGGCTTCAAAGGGCCACCCTACAGCTGATCAGTGTAAAGAGTTCCTGGAGCAGATTTTTTTTCCCCTAGCTATGCTGAAGAAGCGAAAGCGAAAGCAGGGTCTTTGCTGCAATGTGACAAAATGAGGCAGAGAGAGATTTCTTTTTCTTATTCTTTTTCCTCACCAAAAAAGGTAGGTGCAAAACTGCAAACAATGGGAAATTTAGGAGGAGAGTTCAAGATTTTAAAACACAAAAGAAAAAAAGCTCTATTTAACTAGGGAATTGTAATAATTGAGATACTATTAATTGTATATTGTGTTGAAAGCAGAAATGGTTAAGTTGTGGTTTGGAGGAATATATGGGGGAAATTATTTGGTTTATTATTATTGGTAAATATAATTAATTGATTTGTAAGAAATTGGATTGCATGGAAATAATTGGAATATTCATGTTCATATTGATATACAAAAAAGATAGTTATATAACTAATTGATTTATATTAAAATGTTGAATTTGTATTAAACAACTGTATTACATAATTACATAATTAACCAATGTGAGGATGGATATAAAAATAGATGACAATGGGAAGGGGTATAATATAGAATAGAAGGGAAAAATTGAATTTGATTAAGATTAGAGATGAGGATGAAGGGTAATATTGTTTTTTTAAAAAAAATAGATGAGGAATAAATATGGCAAAAAGGAAATATAGAAATTGTAAATTTAATTGAAATGACTAAACACTGTTTAAATTTGTGAACCAGCCAAATATTCTGTTCAAAGAAAATACATTGTATGTTCGTATGTGTGTTTCTAATTATTGTTATTTATTCATATTTGTTCTCTTTTATTCTTTAAAGTTTAACAATTCATTCTTTATCTTAGTATCTTTATATTTGTTTGGGGTTGGCTTTCTTCCCTTTCATCTTTTTTATTGTACAGCAATCTTTCTCCTCAAACCTACCACCTCTCTCTTTTCTTTCCTTCTTACTCTCTTCCTCCCCCTCTTATTCTACTCCCTACTTCCTCTTCCTTTCTCCTTCTCCTCCTCTCTTCCTCCCTCTCTTACCCTCACTCTACTCTAATTTCCCTTCCCTTCCTTCATCCCTCTCTATTGCTGTATCCTTTTATGCATATGGACTACTCAGAGGGCTGAAAAAGTTATTTCTGACTGGTCATCGCACTTTTGACCAGTCCTCAAACTTACGATTGTCCTCACATTTTACGTTTTTGCCCTATCTTGTCACCATGGTGAAGAGAAGCAGTTGTGAAATGAGTGACATAGTTGTTAAGAATGTTGCACGGGCATAAATGTGAGGATGGTCATACGTGTGAGGACCAGTCAAAAGTGCGAGGACCTGTCAGAAATGACTTTTTTCAGCCCTCTGAGTAGTCCCTATACACATAGCCATGGCCACCCGGTCACATGACCAGCTAGCCACGCCTACCCAGTCACATGACTTCCAAGCCACGTCCACAAAATAAGCCATGCCTACAATGGTGTCCCTCTTTACCAATGTTAAAATGTGGTCACCTTACTCATATTCCTAGTTTTAGTTTTGTTAAAGTAGTGCACACAATATGGAATAAAACTAGCTCTGGCTCCTAGACTCATAGAGCTGAAAAAGGTCATTTAAATCATAATCAGTGTTTGTCTCCAGACAGGCAGTCTTTTATTCCAAAATAAAAGAACAAGGAATTCTGCAAGCCATTGGAGAGTTAACCTCTATCCAGTGATAACATTTATGCTCTATTTTGGGAGAGTGGAGGGTATTTTATTTTAATGTCCAAAAGTTGCATTCCCTTAATAGTATTTTTAGTATCTTTTTAATATAATTTTAAATGTAAAGACCACATTCCCACCTAGCAGGAAGAGATTGTTGGCTGCTAGAGAGGAAAAAAGCCCAGAATCGAGTGGATGTGATTCTACTGAGCTGGGACTGCAGAAAAACCTTGGTTACGTAGGGAAAACCTGGCTAGAGGAAAAACATCTATCATCTATCTATCTATCTATCTATCTATCTATCTATCTATCTATCTATCTATCTATCTATCTAGTGTTTTATTTGAAATTTAAAATAATAAGAATGCTTTTCTATTGGGGCAGTTCTAGTCTCTTGAAAGATAAATTTAATTATATGTACAGTCCATGGGTGTTTCATTTTATCAGCATGGGATGTGAATTTTCAACATATTTGCAATATAGCCCAGAACACACTTAAATATCCATACTGAATCCTAAAGGGACTATTTTCAGCAGTGCTGTATTGCTCCAAAAATATGTCTCACATGTAAATATTTCTAAAGTAGGTTAACAAGATCTTTTTTATTACTGTGGAAGTAGGCCACAGATACAATCATTGCAGTAACCTTGGGTTTATTGGTCATGAACTCATTTGATGGTCCTGGAAAGGAACAAAAATCTAAATTCTGGTTCTCTGTACATAAAACAATAGTGGAAAAGTGACAATAAGCAATGCTGGAATAATACGAAGTTGTAATAAGTTGGGATTGACTCTAGACGGTGGAAGAAGATACTATATAGATAGTGTTCAAGGTATGACAGATCACTTAACATGCACATTTGTTTAATGATTTGGTGGGAAGATAAGGAATGGAGGCTTGTTAGTTGAGCTGTTTCATTTTGTGACTGTTGCAACATGTGACTGTAATGGTCAGTTTCCATTATGGACATACTGTATCTCAAGGACTATCTGTAAGCTATTTCCTCAACACTTGAATGAAATAATGACTTCAACTTTCATCTCTCAGCTTCTTCAAATATGGTGAAACATTTTTTCCACATAAAGTATTTGTTATAAAGTGAAAAACACTCTGTAAAATTTATTTTAAAGATCAGCTGCTGCAACAGCAGTACATGTGCATTTTAGTTATATATTATTATTGATTTCAATTAGGTTTTTAAAAGCCATTTATCATCTCCCTCAGACACACTCACTTCTATGGTTATATCTTCTAAAACTTTCTCTCCAAGACCTCAAAAGATTTGCAAATACAGAAGGCAACTGACTTTCACTGAACCTCTCTTGGCTTGTAAATCATGTTCATGCCATTTTTAAAGAAAATTGTTTGCTTTCCAAAAATCTACTTTTGTTGTATGTATGCCAAGAATGAAATATAGTACAGCAATTTTTAGTGCTTTTCAGAGTAGGAATTGAAAATCAGATGATACCACACTATATAGAGATAATTAAATCAAATAAGTTTGGACTTTTACCCAAATTCATTATTTCCCAGCCAAATATCTATCTATCTATCTATCTATCTATCTATCTATCTATCTATCTATCTATCTATCTATCTATCTATCTATCCATCTATTCTCAAGTGTGGATGCCCTAATCTAATTCTTAGCATAAATTATTTGGATTTTGTGAGCCAATACTGTTTGTTTTGTTGTTTGTTTTTAACCCTTTTATGCTATCTAGAGCTATTGTTATGATGGGTGGCCATATAGATTATATAAATAAATAAATAAAATAAAATTAATTTGCAGTTCCACAGAGATCGATTTTCATTAAAATTAATCAATGGAGCATACAAGCAGTTAGGCTGTGACACCCAGATGTTATTTATTATGTTGTTACATTTTATTGTTTTGATACAATAATACAAAATTGAACATTTGGTTGTCCAGATATTTTACACTGTCAAAAATAAAGAAAGAATAAATAAGTATTCTATCATAAGTATCATAAGTATAAGTATTACATCAATATTAATTATAATTTCTAATTAATAAGACAAGATAAGATTGTTTGATTTTTTCATCCTCATTAGAACTGAATATAATATCAGAGGAAAAAAACGTGCTGCAGATTATATTCAAGTATTTCTTATACAAAAAAGTTTTCAATCTTGAGCTAATTACTCCGCAATATATAATGTTAATAAGAGAGGAAAAAATAGATAAGCAAAGGAAATTATGTCCTGGATATATGTATGGGAACTGTTCTTCCTTAAATTTGGTTAAAATTTCTAGTGTGTGTGTAGATAGACAGCCAGGCAGGCAGACACAGGCAGACATGTATTCAATGTTAATTTTGCTATTGCTGCATATTCTCAAATTTTAAGTTCCCAGTCACACACTGTTAACATTCTATCTTTCTTCCAGTGTTAAGCAAAATTTATTCTCATTGCTGTAAGCATTGATTGACCGATTATGTGCCATGAAGTTGCTTTTGAATTTTAATGACCACACAGGTAGATTTTCTCCATGAACTGTAAGCATATATCTTATTGTTTTAATGTTTCTTGTTGATTTTTTTCTGACAATATACCTAGTAAGAAAACTTGTGGTTTCATTTCAAATTTAAATTCAACAATTTTCTGCATCATACAATGTATATCTTTCTAGTATGTTGGATTTTTTAAAAAAGTTCACATGTGATAAAACATTCCTTCTGTTTCATTACATTTTCCAACATTTATTATTCTATCATTTGTCCAGCTTAGATATTATTGACAGATTTGTATACCACCTGTAGTCAGAGGTGGGCTGCTGCTGGTTCAGACTGGTTCAGGCGAACCAGTTGTTAAGATTCTGCATAGTTTGGCGAACCGGCAAATCGCACCACTGGCTGGCCCCTCCCCTCCCCGCCCCCCACTCACTCCTTATTGTGCCTTGCTTGCCTTGGCTGATGCCTAGAGTCACACTCGCCCAGCTGCCTACCATGTGGCCACTCTTCACCTAGCCTGAGAAGGTAAGGCCAATGGCAGGGGAGGGGGCATGCAGGGGAGGGGGGACACAGTGAAGCTCAGCCTTCTTTCGGGCCTGACTCCGGGAGGGGGGCCCAAGAGAAAGTGCCTGATCTGGGCACACAGCACCCCAGGGTGGTGCTCTCCCCCTGTGGATCACTTGCCCGCTGCTCAGAAGTGGCCAGTCACCCTGTCGTGGGTTGAATGTGGGACCCAATGTGAAGGGAAAACTGAGTGGGTGGCAGCCAAGAGCTGGGCCCAAAAGGAGGCCAACTGGTCAAGCCTTGCCATGTTGCCCCCAAGGTGGGCCTTCAGCCAAACAGGCAGGTCTGGAGTGGGTCTCCCTCCTGTGGTATGCTGCTTTCTGCATTTAATTTTGGAGCTGCCCGGGCTAGGGCAGCCTGAAGCATCCAAGCCTGGAGGCACCCCCTCCCCCAAGTTGTGATCCCTGCCAGCACCATGCAAGCCAGCCAGCCTAGCCCAAGCCTGCCAGGGCCCAGTCCCCAGGGACCGCGAGTGAAGGAACGATCGCCTTCCATCAGCCAGCCCTTGCCCGCCCACCCAGTCAGGTGAACACTTGTGTTGCAGCCAATCTAGCCAAGCTAGATAGGCAAGTGGCCTGCAAACTCCATTGTCTTCCAAGGAGCCTGGCCAAAATTTCACTCGCTGAGGCACCAGGATTCCTGATGATGGGATGGGGTTCTTCAGGCACTTAGCTTGGCCACCTATTAGTTCCAGCCCCACACCCTCATCCACCCTGTGAGTGGCATGCAAAAGTTCGGCCAGGCTCCTCAAGAGACAGTTTTCAGGAGGCCGATCTAGGGGCTGGCTACAACACAAACGTTCATTCTTGGCTTTGAGATTCCTAGCTGCAATGGGCAGCAAAGCTAGGTTCATCCCCCGGATCTAGCAGTTGGAAAAGGGGGCGGAGAGAAACAGTCCCATTGCCAAGGTATGCTCAGATCAGAGGGGGAAAAGAAATTCCAACTTCAGCCTCCTGGTGTGGCTCAGGGCTTTGGACAAAGGCTGGAGGGAAGGACCTCTGGCTTCCTCGCGCATTCTCCCTCCCCAATCTAGCTTGATGCACATTGCCCTTTCCAAGCCCACTGTCAGTGAATCTGGGTGCTGGTGAGGGCTGGCTTTTTGCATACCTTTGTCTAGCTACAAGGGGGAAATGGATGGAGGCCTGGGGAGGAAGCCATTTCCCCCCCGACAGCTGGACAAAGCTATGCAAAAAGCCAGCCCTCACTGGCACCAAACTTCACTGACAACAGGCTTGCAAAAGGCAATGTGGCTCCACCTGCAGTCAAGCTAGACTGGGGAAGGGGAGCACGAATGAGCACTGAGGATACCGCGGGAGGAGGGAAGCCAGGCAAAGGGACGAGTGAAGGCATCCACAGCATGATGTAGCACATGCATTTTCCCTCCCTTCTTTTGGAGGGCTCTGACTGGCTTCCCTCTGGCTTCTCTGCCTCTCTTCTCACCCCATTAGCCTGCCTGCCAGCAGGAGGTGAGTGGGTGGGCTTTATTGTGTTCCAGGCATTTCCCACCCAAATGGCACCCTGCATTTGCAATGGGGGGTATTTGGGGAAGGAAGCAGGGGAATGGGGTGTGGCAGAGGAGCTGCTTTCAAGCCATTGGTTTTTGCAAGGTCAAGCTTGGGTGCTGGGCTAGCAGCAGAACTTCTGTGCCCTGGATGGACCTGCCCACGCCACCCATAAATGTATATCTGCCAGCAGCAGATGGTTTGTACAAAATGAGAGGCTTTGCCTACCCTGGGCAGTAGAGCCGCATCTCTCATTAGTGCTGAGAGGCTGAGGAGAAGGAATTGTGTGCCTGCCAAAAAGTCTTTCTGACAGCCTCACCTGTAGCAGAGATGAGAATGTTAACTGCCTCTAGCCCCTAATTCTCCTGAAGAATTGCCAAACGAGGAAAGCACTGGCAGACTTTCTAAGCCTAAAGCAGAGAGGGAGGAATTGAGGGAGGGTGGGTGGGAGAGAGATATCCAATCCAAACTTCTGTGTGTGAGAGTGAGAAAGAGAGAGAGAGAGAGAGAGAGAGACAGAGGGGGGAGGAAGGGAGAGAGAGATGTGGCTTCTTGTCAGTGCATTTTGGAGAGAAATGCTAAAAGGGCAATCCGCTTGGGATTAAATTCCAAATGAAATTGGGTCTTCAGGGTAAAGAGACATGAAGAACTTTCAACTGCAGGTTTCTAAAAAAATCTTATTAAAAGGAATGTCTAGAGGCAGCTCTTTAACTCATTAGTCCAGAGGGAGCAAAAGAGGATCCCAATGATGGTCTTAGCTATTTAGCTCAGGAATAACAGAATAATAGAGTTGAAAGTCTAGAGGCTGGAGGTCTAGTCCAACCCCCTGCACAGGCAGGAAAACTGAGGATGCCAAATTTGAGTGGAGGGCCTGGGAAAGGTGTCACAATAATACTTAGAAGGGATCTTGAAGAGAACCCTATATACCATTTCAGAGAAATGGCTATCCAGTCTCTTCTTGAAAACCTCCGGTGTTGGAGCACCCAGAACTTTTGGAGACAAACAGTTTCACTGGTTAATTGTTCTCACTGTCAGGAAATTTTTCCTTAGTTTTAGGTTCATTTTCCACCCATTGCTTCTTGTTTTGCCTTCTGCTGCTTTGGAAATACATTGCCCCCTCTTCTTTGTGGCAGCCCCTCAAAACCTTGTTTTGTGACCTGCCTATCACACTCTTGGGGAAGCATGTGAGCCATTTCTTCCTTTCAGTGGTCCATGAAAGTACATCTATAGTATGTAGATGTGAAATGCACTGTTCTATCTGGCTCGGGCAAACTGGTAGCGCCAGTGGCAGGAGGCTTCGACCACCTACCCGGACGTCATCACATCCATTTTTGATCCTCTGCGCAAGTGCAGAAGGCTCTGTGCATGCGTGGAGGTGCGTGCACACTCATATTTGCAAACCGGTAGCGAAGGTAAGTGGATTTCATCCCTGATGTAGATACAGATTATAAAGTTGAAAAAAGGTGAACAACATTTTTACAGAACTATAGATACATTGAGGCCAGGCATGACAAGGAGTGGCTGGGAGGGGAGAGGCTGGGCTAAGCACCCCTTGACATGAGTGATGTCAAGTTGGCCATGCCCATCCAGTCACATGCCCACCCAGCCACGCCCACCCAGCCATGCCCACCCAGCCAGTCATTAGGGCAGAGAACCGGTTATTAAAAAATTTGCAGCCCACCACTGCCGGTAGAACATTTTAAAACTAATTTTGCTTTATATTACATCCTGGTTGCATAGATTTAGTCCACAATTCTTCTCATTGTTGTCTTGTAACTGTTCCTTTAATTTTTTTATCCCTTTTGTCATATACTGTAGTTTTTGTTTGTTATGTCTCTATAGCATATCTAAATAGACATTTATATATGTGCCCAACAGGTGGTATTGATTTTGTATGGATATTTCAAATTCTGCTTTTTCCAATAGTATTCCAAGAAGTATTATTTCTAGATAGAAATAATACTACCCACTCAGCTAGATAACTTTCCTTTTCTCACAGTCTTAGAATTATTGATCTTTCTTAGTGTAAATTGGTGTCTGCCTTCCCAGGATCACAAATGAGTTATTACCAATCTCAAAGGGTTCAGAAATGGAGACTGCAAGAAATGAAGTGAGGTGTAAATATTTAGGCATAAATGTAACATGATTGCAGATCTTAATAGATTCTGGTACCATTATTAACTTCAGAGACTCACTAATCACAAGCAAATAAGACTTGCCCACTCGGCTTGTAGAAACCGATGTGAAGATAGAATAACGATGGCAACTTGACTTAGTCTAACCCTTAATCCACTTCAGAAGGTACATTTTCCTATTGTTCTATGAATAGATTGGCTTCAAACTCAAAAATTGAGATATCCATTAATACCATGGAAGCATTATATTTGAATCCTAAGCCTGCAAAACCATCTCCTCTGTTTGCCACAACTCAGCAGGATATTCTCCTTATTGCACTTGTCATAAATGCTGACTCCTTCCCTCCTCTATACTATAACTGCATGGATATATTGTATTCCCGAGCCTCTGATTTCAGCAAAATATTTATGTCCCATAACTGTGATTGAATTGGCCTGCCTAAAGGAGTTTATTAGTGGTAATTTGCAAAAGGGTCTCATCTATTCATCATCATTAGGATGTGCCCTAATCTTTTTTTAAAGAAATAAAACCCTGTTCTTTCAGAATCAAGATAATGGACTTTTGAATTCTGTAACAATTAGAGAGAGAGAGAAAAAATTCATCTCAGAACTATCAGAATAATTACAGAAGGCACACATTTTCATCACCAAGTTGGGTTTTAGAGGAATCTACAATCTGAATCTTGTGAAGGAGGGACATAGATATTAACTGTCTGTTGTGGATCATTTAAACACAGAGTAATAAACTCTCAAGCTCTTGACAACCAACTTTAACACAAAATACGATTCTTTCAGAGTTACTTTTAACAAGATTTTAAAAACAGAATGGACTAAAATTACAATAATCTTAGCAACTACATGACTCTTACTTTACAACCTGGTTTGTTTCTTACTAATTTAAGGCAGGTTTTTTTACAAGCAGCCTCTATATGAAGTGGCAGGAGGCTCTTCTCTTAAATAGCTTGAGAGTTATATTCAGGTGACCTGAATCAATTAGCAAATCTATAATATTCATGCAATTTATTTAATTTAATTTAATTTAATTAATTCAATTTATATGCCATCCCTCTCCAAAGATTTAGGGCAGCTCACAATACATTTAAAAAAAACATTATAAAAAAACATTTAAAAATTAAAAACATTAAAAACATTAAAAACTCATTCACACCATTCATGGCCGGATCTCACCAGATCACAAGAGTGAGATCATCGGCCCCAGGCTGCCGGAAAAGCCAAGTCTTCACCGCTTTTCGGAAGGCCAATAGGGTGGAGATGGTCCGGACCTCAGGAGGTAACTGGTTCCAGAGAGCTGTGGCCGCCACAAAGAAGGCCCTCCCTCACGGGCCCGTCAGCCGGCATTGTTTAGTTGATGGGACCCAGAGGAGACCAACGCTGTGGGATCTTACCGGTCGCTGGGAGCTATGCGGCAGAAAGCGGTCTCAAAGATAACCTGGCCCTGAGCCATGTAGGGCTTTAAAGGTAATAACCAGCACCTTGAATTGTGACCGGAGACCAATAGGGAGCCAGTGCAACTCATGGAGAATTGGTGTAATGTGGGTGTACCTAGGTACACCCACGACAGCTTGCACAGCTGCGTTCTGGACCAACTGTAGTCTCCGAACACTTTTCAAGGGTTCAATAATCAATATTAATTATATTTTCACAATCTGTTGAATGGGTTTTTAATAACTTACTTGAATACTTTCTTAATTTTCTTTGAAGATCAGGAAGCCCACACTGAACAAACTTAAATGGTACTTGAATGACTAGCAAGATAGATAATATGCTAAATGGGGGGGAGGGGGGAGTGCCACTTTCTATTTATACGGGCTACCATATTTCAGTAGAAGAGCACCAGGTGTACTTTCTGAAGTGGAATCTATTATGTCTTAAGACTCCCCAAACACATATACTTTGCTTCCCAATCTTTGCCAATTTCTATTGCAATTTCTGTTATTTTTTCTGGGTTTATCAAGATGCTGATATATTTTACTCTTTAAGTGAGATTCCAAGGTTTCATTTTACTCAAACAGACTTTTATTTCTTGGCTGTTCTCCATCACCTGATTCTCCCTTGTTATTCAAACTGGCACTTCTGATTTTATTCGGAAGAAGGCCTTTTATGGTACATATTTGAATTTGAAGACAGACTGATCCCTTGTGCGTTATTTTCCAGGCATCTTTTACTAAAAGACTGGAAGTATGATTTTTTAAAAATAAAGACTTATTGGCTATAAAGGAAGCCTTAAAACAATGGCTTTATTTCCTGGAACAACAACAACAAAAAAATATTCTACTGATGTACTTGCAGAATTCCCATAGGTTTATTTAATACCAGGTCAGAAGGGCACAATTCTTTCCTCATTTAAATGTTAAGTATTCCTTATATCCCTAGCTTGCAGAATAAACAGGCTGATGCCTTGTTTCACCATCCAAAACATTGTATGCCCTATAGTACCCTTCACCATTCCATCTTGTATTCTCCCTCATTTCTTTTACCTTTTGTGAACTAGAACGTGTGTTGGCTTTCCTGCATTCATTTCACATGTTGTCAGAACAGATTCCAAAGCAAATAGCTCATGAACTGGAATAATGTATATGACATTGTGTGGCTGAAGTGCTAAAAGCACTCTTCTTTAATTGCTCACTCAGAGCACACTTCCTTGCTAAAGAGGTGCTAAAAGTGCTTGCAAGGCTTTCTGTTTCAGTGTCCATGTCACCAGTTTTGTTTTGCCAAAGAAGTCAATGCTTACTTGCAAATTTAATGTTACCTCTCTGAGATGTCATGGCTCATGCACCTGTTAAGTCAGTTGTAAGTTTATAGTACTTATGCATAATGTATAGTTATTTAATTGTATAACTTCTTTCTGATAAGTGTCCCCAGTAAAGTAATCAAACAGCTAACCCTGTTTGCTGTGGCATAAGAATTTGCCTCTGTTATATTGTTATAATTAGACTATTTCTACAAAATGTGTGAGAGGTCCATAAGGCAGCTATTAAGCAGGTTTGATTAGAAGGTGGATGTTAGAACCTTTCTATAAGTTTTGAATTTATTTTTAGGGTAAGCATAGGTAGGGTCTCCTAACTTCACATTAGACAATCAAAACCAACTGTTCGTACAGTCTGTTTCTTGGGAAGTACCAAAATCTTGGAGCCTAAATCTTTGGCTGAAAATATTGAAAATAATTCCACATAACCTAACTTTAAGAATAATTTTTAATAAGTCATTTTGGTATTAGAATATAATAGAATAACAGAGTTGGAAGGGGCCTTGGAGGTCTTTTAGTCCAAACCCCTGCCCAGGCAGGAAACCCTACACCACTTCAGACAAATGGTTATCCAACATCTTCTTAAAAATTTCCAGTGTTGGAGCATTCACAACTTCTGGAGGCAAGTTGTTCCACTTATTAATTGTTCTGTCAGGAAATTTCTCCTTAGTTCTAAGTTGCTTCTCTCCTTGATTAGTTTCCACCCATTGCTTCTTGTTGTACCCTCAGGTGCTTTGGAGAATAGACAGAATTTTCTGTCACAATTTCATGTTTCTTTTGTGACAAATAATTTCCCTGATGCTTCATGTACCAATTTTTGAATATCATTGATGTGCAGCGACTTGCAATATATATATTTTTAATGACTATTATCTCTTTATGGTCAAGTTCTGGGCATTCTATCTCATATGTAGAAATAAACTGGATAAGTTTAGGGTATTTTCTTTTTTTTAATATTTTTATTTTCTTTTATAATATATAAAAATTCCATTTTTAGTTAAACAGTATGTTGTCTGGATACAGATATTTATAGGAAATAATAAGTTTGGGGTATTTTCAATGAACTGAATAGACAGAGGGACAACTTTTGTTTTAAAAATTCTTAGATGAGCCCTTATAAATCAGAACATTACATTAGTGAAATCCTTTCTGAAAATAAACATATTTCCCCATAATATGATACTCCATTTACAGGATAGGAAAGCCATAGCAACTCTAGACATACATCAGTAATTTCATTCAGTTGACAATTATTCCCATCACCCCAGTTAATTTAATATATGTCCTGTCTTGGATGATGTAGATTCAAGGACATTTAAACAAGATTTCAGGCCTTATTTCCTAGAGTTGAGAGAAAGTGACTGTCACAAGTTCACCCAGCTGGCTTTGTCCCTAATTTGAGACTAAAACTCATGTTTTCCTGGTTTCTAGCCTGGTCCCTTAACTACTACACCAAATTGGCCCTCTGATTCTAGATTTAGTGTTGTTTTAATGTTAATAATTGTTTACTAGTTCTAAGTAAATTTTATTGCACAGTTTGTAATTATTGGATGGTTGATGCAGGAGAATATGTTTTACATTGTACCTTGGTAAAGTCATATTATTATTATTTTTCATGACTATGAAACTGATAATTTTTTGCAAATTATTTTTAAAAGATCAAAAAAAATCTATAGTTGCATTTTTCTAAAATAGATTCTATTCTTCTCTACTATGAAGTTAATGTAATTGGCTTTAACTTACAGTTACTATGCATGTGTCCAAAATATGCTTTTAAAAAGTACAATTAAATATATAATACATTTCCCAACTACAGAAATTTTGTTCTACACAACATTTCCAGATATATTTAAAACTATTAAATCAAAAGCAATAGTTTAAAAGAGAGAGAGAGAGATCATTTCATTTCACTCTGAAATCTATAACATAATTTAACATTCTGAACATTCTTAATTCTGGGCTACAGAAAAACTTCCAGGAGAACTGAAATTCAATTTACAATGCTTCTGAAAATTCTGAGTTGGGGAAATTCATATTTTGAGCAACATAGTTATTTTTTCCCAGCATAATTTAGGTAAAATATATTATGTGTTCCAAAAGCTTAGGAGAAAGCATTGGAATATAAAGTATGTAAAGAGGCTTAATGATATGAAAACAGGATGAAAATAAGAGGAGTCATACATGGCCATAATGGTAAGTTTCTTAAGATTGGGAAAAAACATTTGGTGTGAAAGGGGCAAATGGACCTTAGGTTTTTGTTTTCCTTATTTTGTTCTGAATTTTGTTCAAACCACAAATTTTATTATTCAGATAAAAATACAAAATACTATCTGGGTATATCCCTTGGAGTATAACCAAGCCTTTCTTTATAGAGTTTGCTTGGGACTCCTAAATGAAAGGGAAGGTTGACAAGACTTTATTGAAGGATTAGTGGGCTCTATTCAACATGGTAAATCAAATATAAATGAAATTACAGTCTTATTATATCTTATCAAAATTCATCTATTTTGCATTTTGGTGTAAGCCCCATAGAATCTCTAAGCAGAGAAGTATTTTTCAGAATAGTGTGTAAAATTGAGGTAACTGTTACATGCAGTAATTTGCTTCTTATTACTGTATGCAGTTATCTCATTACTATATGCAATTGTTTGGAATATATATATATATATATATATATATATATATATATATATATATATATATATATATATATATATATATAACTATATGCAATTGTTTGGAGTATATATATATATATATATTTGTTTATGTAAGTTTTCACGGGTATGTATGTGTGTATAGTTAATATTTTGGGTTTCTTCCCGTGTAATTGTGGATATATCCCTAAAAGGGTAGAAGCGACGTTTCGGCAGAATCCCATCTGCCATCATCAGGCTTATGCCAGTAGTCATTTTGCACTAACTGACGTTGGAATTTCAAATCTGGTGCTGGTATTCTGGGATGGCTCCACCTTTTCATTCTGATTGGTTGGGAGTCCCAGTATGTGTTTATTGGCTTGGCTTCGGGTGTATGGTCGGTTATATATATATATATGTTAATACTGTTTTTATGTTGTTGAATCAGTTTTTAACTCCTGACAATTGCCTGAACTGATCCTTGCAGTTTTGTTAGTAAGTTTTTTCAGAAGTGATTTGCCATTTCCCTTTTCCTAGGATTGAGAGAGAGTGACTGGCCCAAAGCCATCATCTGGCTTTGTACCTAAGGGGGTCTAGCCTGGTTCCTTACCATTAAACAAAACTGGATCTAGCATATATAGAGAGTGGGGTGAATTAATATTACTAAATATTATTGTGGTAATTTCATATTCCCTACATGTGTTAGGTATTGCTTTTACTGTACAGACAGAAACACGACCAGTCATCATCTTCAAGAAATTCTTGTAGAATTTCTATTGGAGTAAATGAAAATAAATAAAAATAAATAAAATGTAGGGAGAGAAATTCCTGGGCAGTGATAGAAGGAGTCCTACACTGAAAATGTGTAAATTGGTTCTTACAATAGAAAATGCTTTACAAGTTTGAAGCACATCAAATCACATCACTGAGCCATGGTGGTGAAGTGGTTAAAATGCAGCATTGCAGGCTAACTCACTGCTCACTGCCAGGAGTTTGATTCTGGCTCAAGGTTTACTCAGCTTTCCATCTTTCCGAGGTTAGTAAAATGAGGACCCAGATTGTTAGGGGCAATATGTTGACTCTGTAAACCACTTAGAGGGGTCTGTAAACCACTATGAAGCAGTATATAGGTCTAAGTGTTATTGCTATTTATTATATTTTTTTTATGAAGAAAATTTTAGTCTGAATTCTGCATATACTAATATTTTAAAATGAGTTAAAATACATAACCTGTTAATGCTTCTGCCTTCAAGCAGGACTAGAAGCATCTAAATGGACATTCATGAATAGAGAATTTTAATAAACAGATTTCTTCAGAATGTCTGAAGCAGGGGTCCCCAACCCCTGGGCCATGGCCTATTCAGAATTGGGCCGTGTGAGTGGCTGCCTGGAGCATGCATGCATGTCTGTGCACAGCTCAACTTGTGCACAGTGGGCTGGTGGGAAATTGTGTGCATGCAACCCAGCCCACTGCTCACACAAGTTGAGCTCTGTGTGTGTGCGCCAGGCAGCCACTTACACAAGGGCTGCATGCATTTGCATACTGGCTTGCTGCTCACACGGCCCAGTTCCCCTCTCCCCTCCCCAGCTGGTCACTGAACCACAAAAGTTGGGAACCGCTGGCCTAAAGAACATATTACCCAAAAAAATAGTATCACAGGAAGGGATGTTATCTTAGGGAGGATAACTTTTGATCCAGACAGGATAAAGCCATAAAAAATGGCATGTTTGTTTTCACTTAACATGACAGGCAAAACTACCCACTTTGGTTTGTAATCTTTTTCATGTTGATGTCTGCATATGCATGCACACATAGACACCCCCCCCAAACTTAGCCCTAAAAGCATCAAAAGCATTGCCTTATCTGACAATGAAACTGAAACTAATACATTGAAAATGTTCTTAGCTTTTGAATGCATCTGTTGTTTATCTTGATTCTCTGTGTTAAAATAAAAGTAACTTATCTAATTCGTGAGAATGTTGGTTCAACATTTACAGCTCCTGCAGAGACATTAGAGGATATAATTAAAGTGCAGTGACATCTGGATAGGAAAAAAACAGATGCGACACATTGCAGTGGTGCAGACTAAAAACATAAATTTAATGTGCTGAAACATTTACTGTAAATATGCATTCATTCAAATGTTAGAACCTTTTTCCTTCTCAAGAGATGTATAATAGGAATGACAAATAAACAAAGGAGGTCTTAGTTGCTAAGTTCTACTGAGGAAGGGAAAAGCAAAATTACAGTACATAAGCCTGAATAGCCTGCTCCTCGAGACATTCAGCATCACCCCTCTATTATCATTACAGAGAACCATCTGGAATATGGTCTCCATAAGGGTCATTTGAATATTTCTTTTTCATTCACCTGCTAAAGTCGGTTTTCAGTAATTGACTTTCAGCTAAAGGATACCTCACAATATATCAGGTACAGTATAACATTAGTAGCAGCACGCTTAACTAAAAATTAATTTATTAGATATCCATGCAAAAGAATTTGAACCAGGCCATTTTTTAAAATTATTCCAAGTATAGTATTCCAAGTCCACCAGTTTGCACATATGGCTCTCATGTAAATACGGTTTCTTAATTTTTTTTTTTTTAAAAAGAACAAGTTCATGTGAATAAAATAACTACCTGGAAGTCCCACTCTAATGTTTAATATGGAATGGGGAAAAGGAAAATTGCCCCATTACAGGTAGGCCTAGATTTACAGTGATTCATTTAGTGACCTTTTGAAGTTACAACAAAAGTGACTTTTGATTGGTTTTTAGACTTACGACAACATCCCATGGTCATATGATCAAAATTCAGGCAACTGACATTATTTATGAGAGTTCCACTGTCTTGAGGTCATGTGATCACCATTTTTAACTTTCCCAGATGGCTTCTGACAAGCAAAGTCAATGGGGGAAGCCAGATTCACTTAACAACCACATGATTCACATAACATCTGCAGTGATTCACTTAGCAACCACAACATAAATATTGTAAAATAGGGCATATCTCACCTAACAACACCTCAATTGTGGTCATAAATCGAGGACTACCCAATGGTGGGGTTCTACCGGTTCACCCCAGTTCGGGCGAGCCGATAATAGCGATGGTGAGCTGAGAGCGAACCGGTTCGCTCCGACTGTCAGTTGGGCCCTCCCATCTGCCCCTATGCTATACCTACCTATATTCGTTCATTTTTAGCCCAGCTGATAGGTGCTGCAGAGCAGATTGCCACGCCTCAGCTGTTCTGAAATGCAATGCGCTTGCGCAGAGGACAAGTTTGGCGTGTGCATGCGCAAAGCGAACCAGTTGTAACACCAGTTGAAACCCACCACTGGGACTACCTGTACATGCAAGCCACAATTAGATTATAACAATGTTCTAAGCAGACCTATTTTTTTAACATATTGAACAATGAAACAACCAGTAAAATCAAACTTAATTTTGATTATATAGTCAAGAAACATTTCTGACAGCGTAACAAAATAAAAACAATTCTGTGGCTTAATTATTGTTAACCTTCATAGAACGATTTGATAAATATTATATTTCATAAAAATTAAAGAATCTAATACAACAAATTTATAATAGATCTTTCCATCTGCCCCCAGGAACCAAGTGCCATGGCATTTCCTCTGCCTGATTTTTCTTTCTTGTCTGTTGCTGTCTCAAGCATTCTCTCAGCAGCTCTTTTTTTTTTTTTGGTGTCATCTTGCTGAAGTACTCCTGGATGCTCTGGGTTTCATCCAGAACAGTGGCTTTGATACTCATCAGACCCCACCCACACTCTCTTTGGCTGGTGTACAGCCTCTGGGTATTGCACCTGTTGTGGAAACCATTATTTATTTATTTATTTATTTATTTATTTATTTATTTATTTATCTATCTATCTATCTATCTATCTATCTATCTATCTATCTATCTATCTATCTATCTATCTATCTATCTATCTATCTATCTATCAAATTTCTATACCACCCTACTCCCAGAGGACTCAGGGCGGTGAACAGCCAATATAAAATACAGATAATACAAACATTAAAAGTCCATTAAAATGATTAAATATTTTGGTCGAAAACAAATTTAAAACACCCAATTTGTAAAACAGATTAAATGATTTAAAAATTTAAAAGGGAGAGTTAGGACAGGCCAGCCTGCTGAAATAAAAATGTTTTGAGAGCACGACGAAACGTGCGCAAATCCGGGATCCTCCGTATCTCTGGGGGGAGCTTGTTCCAGATGGTAGGTGTCCCCACAGACAAGGCTCTCCCCCTGGGGCCGCCAGTCGACACTGTTTGGCCGACGGCACCCTGAGAAGCCCCTCTCTATGGGAGCGTACTGGTCAGTGAGAGGTTATTGGTAGCCGAAGGCGGTCTTGTAAATACCCCGGTCCGATGCCATGGAGCGCTCTAAAGGTGGTAACCAAAACCTTGAAGCGCACCTGGAAGACCACTGGGAGCCAGTGCAGCTCGCACAGGAGGGGGGTCACATGGGAGTGCCACGCTGCTCCCATAACTACCCGCGCGGCTGCATTCTATACCAGATGGAGCCTCCGGGTGCTCCTCAAGGGGAGCCCCATGTAGAGAGCATTGCAGTAATCCAGGCGGGAAGTATCGAGAGCATGAGTGACCGTATTTAACGAGTCCTGATCCAGAAAGGGACACAACTGGCGAATCAGGAGGACCTGATAAAAAGTCCCCCTGACCACAGCTGTCAAGTGCTCTTCCAAAGACAGCCGTGAGTCCAGGAGGACACCCAGGTTGCAAGCCCTCTCAGTGGGGGCCAGTGACTCGCCCCCAATAGTCAGTGATGGCACCAACTGACTATATCGGGATGTTGGAAACCACAGCCACTCGGTCTTGGATGGGTTGAGCCTGAATCTGTTTCTCCCCATCCAGATCCGCACAGCCTCCAGGCACCGGGACATTACTTCAAGGGCATCATTGGGGTGGTCCGGGGTGGAGATGTACAGCTGAGTGTTGTCAGCGTACTGGTGGTACTTCACCCCGAAACCACAGATGATCTCACCCAGCGGCTTCACATAAATGTTGAACAGAAGGGGCGAGAGGACCGACCCTTGTGGCACCCTACATACAAGGGACCTCGGGATCGACCTCTGCCCCCCTGTCAACATGGACTGCGACCAGTCAGAGAGAAAGGAGGAGAACCACCGTAGGACAGTGCCCCGCACCCTAACTCCTCTAGCCGGTGCAGCATGATACCATGGTCGATGGTATCAAAAGCCGCTGAGAGGTCTAATAGGACCAGGACAGAGGAACAACCCCTGTCCCAAGCCCTCCAGAGATCATCAACCAACGCGACCAATGCCGTTTCTGTGCTGTACCCAGGCCTGAAGCCTGACTGGAACGGATCCAGATACGACGATTCATCCACATATGTCTGCTATGTGGCCCACTGGTAATTCCATCACATCTTTCTTAAATGTTTTCCATCTCTTTCCTACCATCTGACCACTCTTCATTGGTCTGAATGACATCCCAGGTCCTCAACTATAGATACATGTTAGCTGGACCAGTGAGTTGATGACTTGTTCACACTTAGCATACAGCTAGATGTTATCCATGTAGAAAAGGTGACTAATGATAATTCCCTCTTGAATTTGTATCTGTATCCATTATGTTTTTTTGAAAATTAAACATCCTCTGAAATACTATCATTAACATTAGAAATATTTCTCCTAATACATTCTACCTGTTGCTTAAAAACAAAGAAATTGCCATATACTTATTCCATCATCTTTCTCCCACCATAAAAGTACCTGAATATCTCCATGAAAAATAACTTTCCCCAATACCACAATTTTAAATGAATTCCTTGTTTCAAATATAACTGCCCATTTCTTTCTGCTTAATACCAGTCTTCCTCAATGTATAGTGAGTACCAATAATCATAAAATATTATTTTAAGGGCAATAGTAAATTCCCAAATCTATTTGAAAATTGGAACATAGGAAACTTCCATTTTGTTGATTTCTTTCTTAATTTAATAATTTAGAAAACATTAATTGCCAAAACATACATCAGGAAAATTACATACTGAATATAAGAGAAATGTTCCCAATAATTTCTTTAATATTTCATGTGACCATTCTGTGAATGTTTTACAATATTTTACAAAGTGATGAGGGATGAGATGCAATATATATATATATTTAGCAAGAGAAAAAACTAAATAAATTCAAAAATTATAATTTTTTCAGTCTCAATCTAATGCCATTTTCACAAACAATGCTGTTTTTCTTCAGTAAAAATACTGATTATAAAATTATTATAGTTTCTGATTCTGTCAATCAGCTTATTATGTGATTATAACACTTTTGAAATTAGTCATACTTTGGTCTACATTATACTGTAGTCTCCCTTGGAGATCAGAACTCTTTGAACTTTTTTAAAAAGATTCTGCATTAGCTTCTTTTTTTGTCCTTTTTAGTTTCAGTATTTTCTACACTGGCGTCATACTTTCTTAATCACTTTAAAAATAGACTTTGCTCCATCTTCTAAAATAAAGTGATAAAGTGGCCAAGGATGCTTTTGAGCATCTATCTATGTTGATGCAGGGTCTCCTTATCATTAAATGTACATACTCAACCATGAAAGTCTTTTCAGTGAAAGCAAGCAGTATGAGGAGAAAAAGCATTAGGAAGAAAAGTCAATCTCTCAGCAAAAAGGCAATGGAGAAGGCTGTGCACTTAGCAAAATTGCTCAGAAATGTATGTGTATATTATATGCTGGGTTTATTTACAACAGTGCTAAATATTTTATGCCCTGTATACCAAGACCATAATTGGAAAAAAACTAAAAAATGAAAACATGGAATTATGTGGGCCAATTACATAGCTGAAAATACAGGGTAACAAGATGCTATTGGTACCTATACCTTTGATTATGCTTAGAGGGCCAGAAGTTATATACTGGGGTAGGGGTGGGGGAATCTACATTCTCCAATTAGTTTTTGAAGCAGATTTTTTGGTTCAACTATAATCAGTTTAATTTGAGTAACTTACAGGAGAGACAAATGGTAGCAACTCCAACAAGTTGGTAGTGTGAGAACTGAAGTAGGAACCATTAGTTTTTAGGTTATAGTTGCCAGCTACATAAACAGAGATAACTGTTAAACTTCAAGGATACCCAGCAACATGCCTCTATCTGCTAATTTCTGGATAAAGTGGGAGAGAGAAATTGATTTCTTTTGTCAGCAGTTTTCCCCCATACTGAAAATATACCATCTTTTCTACTATGACATATCTGTTACACACCTCTGCTGTATACCCTGCTCATATGAGATGGGAAAGGTAGAGAAAGAATAAGCATTAGAGCATAATTTTGAACTGTCATCTCAGAAGACATAGACTTGAATATTTTATGTATTGGGAGGTCTACCTGGATACAAAATGTCCTTTGGGTGGCAGGTTATATAAATGCCCTATTTTGAAATGTCCATTTGCAGTATTACAAGACAGTTGTCTGACAGGCTGGGCAATAAAGTTTCTGCACTGCTAGCAGTTCTGAGATTGGAAGGAAGGAGTTGATGGCTCTGAGGTTGAGTGGGGGGGAGACAATTTCTTTATTGATGAGTGTATTACAAAGATGGTAGAATTTGAACAGAGTGCTGAACTAGTAGGGAATACTGGGTAAAATAGAAGAAAAAAGGTACTGCTCCTTTCTATTGTCTTGAATCAGGAAAGAGGAGGAAAGGAATGAACTGAGATGCGAATGGGATATGGAGATGATGAATTACAGCAATGTCAGTTATGTTATCATATGACAACTGCTTGACTTCAAGGCCACTAAGTGCTGTGTAAAAGGCTTACTTGATTAATGGAAATGGAGAAAGAGAAAGAAACATGTTTCTCATGTCTGGAGACTGTGAGGATCTGGATGGGGATGAACAGTTTAATTCAACCCTAATTACTGAGTAGCTGTGGTTTTCATATTCCTGTGGTGCTGGTGACTTTTTGTCTTTAATTTTGGATGCGGGAGGGACTCTCCAGGCAGAACTTGTACAGTTTGGGAGTCCTCCTGAGCTCTTTGTTCCTCCTTAGAATAGCCGGTGGCAGCTATGGTCAGGAAATTTCATCTTGACCTTTAATAGCATCAGCATGTAGATTCAGGGCACTTCTTATAGTCACTCCTGCCTCAGTCAACTTCAACTTGGATAGCTACAATTTGATCTACATGGGTTCCCCTTGAAGACCATTTGAAAGCTGCAAGTGATTCAAAATGTGGTAGTATGGATAGTTATGGGCATACCTCAATATGTTATACCACTACTTCATAAAGTAGAAGTAGAAGGAGTTGTCACTCTCGAATTGGCCTTTTTAGTCACACTAGATGCTGTTTTAGGACTTCTTTCCAGAGCACAATACCATAGTCTCTTGAGACTGAAGGATGCCAATGATGGATGACTTCATAAACTCATCAGTTTCCGATAGGATTCTGAGTATAGTTAAAAAGTTATTAACTAGAAAACTCTTCATGGCACAGGGCTAGAATAATTGTAGAATGGCCGGAGGTTAGGTTCTCACCAAACCTAAAAAAATTCAAATGGCTCTGATTTTATTTGCCATTTGTAATGTACTGAAGACCTGGCTGTTCCTGTGGGATTTGGGCCAAACCACCGGCTTATCTCTATATAACATATTGATCAATGAATTCAATTTTTTATCTCTTTTGTTTACTTTTGATACATATTTTTTGATCATTTAAAAAAAATCTTAGGGATCATTTTAAAAAAGGGATGAAGGATGAAGGAGGGAAGGAAGGAATATTTCAATGATACTGGACAATTGTATATGGTTTCATTCTTGTCTGTCATAAAGATTCATAGTTACCTAAGTGTGGCTGACTTTGGGAAACTTCTGCCAAGTGAAGCTGAGGAATTGAACTAAGCCAAGAAACATCAGGACTTCTGTGATTCAAGTCCTTACTGGGAGAGCCAGACAGCGTGATTGTCCATTCCTATTCCTATTCTTAAAATGGTACTTCTAATAGAGTGATTTTTAAAATCTACATTAACTTTAACTTTATCACACCACAGAAAACCATGCCATTCAAACCCCAGATCACAGCCTTCAAGTTTTAAAATGCTTTTATTTCTCACCAACACCCACTCTTTCAGCCAACTCAAATAACAGACTATAAAATACAACTTCAAATCAGCCTGTCCCAAAGGAGTTCCCCTATTTCTATTTGTCACATATGAGCTTATGTATTTTCCCACACTATAAGAACAATATGAATAAGGGTTCCAGAAATACATGGTACTTTTCCATAGATAACCTTGAGTTAAATTGCTAAAGACTCTGAAATGTGAACAATGTCAGCATTTAATACTGCTTAGTAGGTAGAAAAGTGACTTCATAGCTATGTTATTTAACTATCTCAGAAATACTGAGAGTGAATCAAAGTGTATTTCTAGAGTATCTTTAATTATTACAGCTGCAGTGTGGTTACAGTCAATTGTAAGACTAAATATAATTTCAGCACTCAATATGTGCCCTATAAAAGAATACTCTAATAAAGCAAATATCATAGGGATTCATCAAATGTTCTCTCTAACCTATTACCCCATCTGCAGTTTACAAGCTTGTATTGTTTCCTGCAATTCCCAGAGGGGGTTGGAGAAGAAAATTCAATTTTAGTTATATGAATTTATTGAAAAAAGTAAGCAAACCCATTTATAAATGTTAATAAAGAGAAAGGATTGGGAATGGAGAACATATGGAGTAGAGAAGGAAAGTGGCGAACTGGAGAAAGAGAGAATCAGGGAAAGACAGGAAATTAGGTAAGCCATTTCTTAATCTACAATATTTATGAATCAATTTAACATAAGGATTTGTGTGAACAATTAGATGCAAGCTTGCTTATTGTTAATAAGAAACTATATGGCCAAAAACAAAGTCATTGAGAAACAAGGGGAAAATAGCACAATAAAATTTTAAGTCCTACATATATATATGAAGGGGTAAAACTCTTCTAAATTGAGAAGTGTAACTTAGTTCTAATGATGACATATTATTCTTAATAGTTATAGAACAGGGGTGTCAAACTGGATTTCTTCGAGGGCTGAATCAGCATTGTAGTTCTCCATGGGCTGGTGGGAGATCAGGGAGCAGGGAGCGTGCGGCCCTGTTACGAACCGGTAGTAAAGGTAAGTAGAACCCACCCCTGCAGGGGACCTTATCAGAGGTGAAATGCTCCCGGTTCGGACCGGATCACCCTATCCGGGAGTGATGGCGGCGGGTGGTTTGGAGAAATCCCTGCCCCCCCACCCATGCTCAGCTGAGCTGTGTAATCATCAGAGGCTTTTTATTTTTATTTTTAAAAGCATTTTTTCTACAACACTTCAGCCGAAAAAATGCTTTTAAAAGTTAAAAAAAAAAAAAAAGCCTCTGATGATCGCTCGGCTCAGCTGGATCATCAGAGGCTTTTAAAAGCATTTTTTTTTACAGCCTCTTCGGCGAAAGAGGTTGTAGAAAAAATGCATTTAAAAGTTAAAAAAAGTTGGCCACGCCACTCAGTCATATTACCCCCTCACCAAGCCAAGCCCACAGAACCGGTAGAAACAAATTTTACATTTCACCACTGGACCCTATACAATTTCAGACAGATGGTTGGCAGTCTTTTCTTAAAAACCTCCATTAATGAAGCATCTACAACTTCTGAAGGCAAGCTGTTCAAGTGGTTAATTGTTCACATTGGTTAGGAAGTTTCTCCTTAATTCCAGGTTGCTTCTCTCCTTGATTCGTTTCCATTCATTGTTTCTTGTCTTGCCTTCTGGTGCTTTGTAAAATATGTTGATCCCCTCTTCTTTGTGGTAGCCCCTCAAATACTGGAATACTGCTATGATGTCACCACTAGTTCTTTTCTCTAAACTAGCCATATCCAATTACTGCAACTGTTCTTCATATGTTTTTGTCTTCAGGCCTTTAATCATCTTAGTTGCTCTTCTTTCCAAAGTCTCAATGTCTCTCTCTCTCTCTCTTTTTTTTTTTTTTGTAATGTAATGTACTAAAAACATTGAGTACCAAACAAACTACATGACTTACCATATGACCCTTTGTTTTGGCCAGGAAGGACTTCCTGTCTGTCTCTTTTCCTGTGTCAGCAACCTTCCTAGCATGTCTATTCTCCACAGCTGTCCCCCTCTTCCTATTGCAGTACATTGGGTTCCAAACAAATGATGAGAACTGGGACAACATTTTCATGTCAAAATGCATTCAGTACCAAATTTCATGAATTTTGAAGAAGTTGAGTTCCGAGGTACCACTGTGTTAGAGTATAATTTTCTGTCTTTTCTATTTTTGCTCTTGTTCCCTTTCTGCTTTCCCTCCTACTCCCACATCTCTCAACAAAGTCCCTGGACAGTTGTTTGCAAGTGTGTGGATTTCTTTGGCTTATTGTTGCCAGTATGGGAGATTTAGAAGCCTGCATGTCTGGACTGCTACTACCTCTTTTTGATAACTACTATATTATTAATGCACATAAGACATAAAATTAATATTGCAATATGCTTTTTTTTCTTTTTTGTTTCAATAGTTTTTAAGTGTAAGAAATCAAGGTATTTCACTGGGTCTTAATAACAAAGAGATGGAGGCAAAGTTTACATTAATAATTGGATGACTTTCCTGAGGAATTAACTGCTGACTGAAAAATAAATCTCTCACTACATGAGACATGATTATTGACATTTTCCTGTTATTCTGTGTAGCTTTGACAGCTGGATGAAAGGTAAAATATCAAAATAAGAAATTGGGTCATCTTGCAGAAGAAGAAAAACTCTTTCAAAGGGGTTTACATCAAAATGTTGTTTAAAATATATGTTTAAAAATATCAAAATATTTTATTATAATTTCTGAATAACAAAATTAAATTTAAAATATAAATTTCAGAATAAAATTATATCAATAATAAAATCATATACAGGTGTTTTATTATATCTGCCATAGAAGGCAAAAGATAAAACATTATGCCTAAGTCTGAAGAATTTAATATGCTCAGATACTTCACAGGTTTTCAGGTCCATGGTGCTAAGCATTCTGAGCTCCATGTTAGGGAGCTAATTTCAGTGTGTGCTACATCCTTCAGTTTTGATATATGATCATTTTGGCTTGATAATAGCCAGCAGAGTTTAGTTGTTCTTTAGATAGGCCAATAGTGGTTAATTTATTTTCTAGTGTCAAGGCCCATGAGAAGCATAGTCATCCATTAGAGTCAGTAGTGTTGGGCCTAATAGGAAAAAAAAAGAAGAAGCTTCAACTAATAAGTCAAAATTGCCCTCCAAGTCTTATGTTTGATTTTGGGCACCTCTACCTCAAGTTTGAGGGCTTCATTAATATTGCTTTTTGGTGTAGCAAGTATTGATCAGAAATTTATATGACCATGTGAGGTTGTTCTGTAATGAAATGGCTAACCTATGCTGCATATATTGTAAGATCTGGGGCAATGTTTTGCCTTCAAATGTTTAAGGGCTGCAAGAACAAATCCTCCTCCTCCTATATCTCCAAATAGCCATCAAGGATCTACCTGCTGTTTCATTTATATGTTCATGGTGGGCTTTCCAAGAGGTATGGAATATTGTCACAAGATATTTGAAAGATGTTTCTTCTAAAGTGATTAGTTCTAAAACCATTATGTTGGACTTTTGCTGGTTAATATTTACCTTATGTAGACCACAAAAATGTGTAACAGCACTCAATGTTCTTCTAAACCCAGTTCAAGAATAAGAAATGATCACAGCATATAGAAAAAGAGGAATCTAATATCCAAACATTTAAGGAGTTTAAACAAAAAAGGGATCTAGGATTTTTGCCACATTGTTGATATAAAAATTGAATAGTGTGGGTGCTATGTACATCCTATGTTCATAATTCCAATGATACCTGTGTATATTCCTTGTGAGTGCTCTTTGAGAGCTACATTTTACTCAAAACAAGATGTAGCTTCTGGATTAGAAATCACAATTGTCTGTCAGTGTTGTATTTCAGTTATTTTCCTATAACAGGAAAATTTGAAATATTGAATCAAATTCTGACTTAAACTCAAGAAAAGCTGCATCTAAGAGAGATTTATATTTATGAATAAAATTCTCTATTATAAAGCACAGGACAAATACTTCATCTAGTATGGAATGGCCTATTTACAATCCAGCCTATTTGAGTCCGATAATTCCTTTGAAATCTAGCCAGACCTGTAAATTCTAGTTCAAATATGCTCTATAAGTTCACATCATTTTTACAATTGGGGATCATTATTGCTTTTCTTCAGTACTTATATTTGAGATATTAACTTTTGGACACTATGGATAAACAGAGAACTAAAGAGAGATACCAACCAATCCAAATGTTGCTTGAGCATCCCTGGTAGAATATAGTCAGAACTAGGAGTTTTCCATAGGTTTAGGGATTCTGTAAGTTGAACAGTTTCTAAGAAAATTACTGGTGGCCAATACTCATGTTCTATTCCAGCAAATAGCTTACTAATACTACTGTTTTTATGTGTTTGTTTGTTTGTTTGTTTGTTTTTTATTAACAAATTTATTTAGCTGCCAGGTCATATATACAGTAGGTGACTCAGTGTGGCTTATAACATTTAAAAAATCCACCACAAAATAAAAAAGCATTAAAAAAAGTCCCACCTCACCCCATCCCACCTCAACTAAAATGTTCTTTCCATACAAAGATGTTCACCCAATACATTGCAAACTTGTTGTTCTTTTAAAAACTATTTTATATTTATAACTAAATTGCTAAGAAATTCTTTTATTTTGTTTTTTAGTTTTTCAAAAATTCTGGTCCAGTTGCCATTCTGTTTGACCACTGCCAGACTTCAGATCTAGACCTTTCCCTTGACTGAAAGAAAGCAGCTGTCATTTTAAGTTATGTCTAATCAACATTTACCGAAAAGAAAAACTCTAAGAAATGTAGAATTAGATGTACAAAAATGTTTTATAATAGGAGGAGGAAGAAATTGGGGAAATTCTGGGCATGAAAAAGCTGGGACTGTTTTAGGACTGACATAGCTGATATTACTGCTAAAATATATATCATATGTTAATTCATTGCATACAACCACTTTCATTAGAATCATAATAGTGCAAAATTAACATAGTAACAAATAAGTGTGCTTTTTTGGGGGTAGTATGTAATGCTTTGTCCAAATTTTTTATCGTTATTTTGAAAAAAAATATAAAGTTTTCTTTTACAAAGGAACTTTTTTAAAAAAAAAACAACAACATCCCCCATTGGCCAGTATAATAAATACAAAATGTACCTATGTGGAAAGTTAATTTTAGAAAATCATTCATCTAATATATTGTATAGTTTGACCTTTAAAAAAGTAAATGTGAATGTTCTGGTTTGAGTCAAATACATCTCAAGGGATAAGAAGAAAGTGAGTAAGTTCAACAATATTTTATTTAGGAATCTGATTATTTCAAATACAAAAATGCCAGTTCATTAGACTTCTGAAATTCACTTTTGGTCAGATCTGTGGCTATAAAGAAGATACTCAAAATAGATTTAGGTAAATTTATTGGAGGTTGGGATCCATTCTATAATTCATATTCTTTCATTCTGATTAATAATTGAGATTTTGTTTTAAAATATGGATATGAGAACATATATTTCCAGGTGAATTTCCTAATCTGTGCAATTTTGCATGCAGTTTAGCATACACAGAGACACATATCTAACGATATATTTTGAATTTTCATATGAAAATTGCAAAGGATCTTCAATATTAATAAATATTAATATATTAATATTGTATTAATAAAATATTAATATCGATGTTTTTACTAATACTATAATACAGACCTTTTTCCTAAATGGTACATTTTTCTATTTTTTTTAAATTATTCAAGAGCATTGTTGATTGACAATCTGCATTGCAATATCTGAAGTAGTGTGAATGTGAATGGACAGCTGTGTTTAAGTTTACATAATGGATCAAAAAGCATGTAGGTTCTCATTAAAAAGTAAACTAAAGTAATTTACCATCCCTGATTCCTCTTTGGGAAAAAAATCAATCTTTTAGCAGTAGGCAAGTAGAGTAGTACTAATTCCATCTCCCTCACCTTCCTAGAAACCATACTTACAAAAATTAGATGTAACCTTAAGATTAGTCTCCTTTAAAATATTTGTTTCTGGTAAATACAAACAGGCTGTTTTTTCTGATATTAAATACAGTCTTCTTCCTTTCCCATTCAACCCCCCCACTCCAACCAAGAACACAACTTGACATTTTTCACTAATGCTTTTTAATGAACCAAAATATAATGAAATTTGCACTGAAGATACCCAGCCTGGTGTTGCCTGGCAGCAGAGTGGCATATGGTAAAACAGTTGTAATTTATTGGCAAGTGCTTTGCAATTCCCTATCTTTCCTTATTTTGGAAAGCCATTGCATTCTGGCAGAGTGGGCTGTGTCTTGATGTTCTCTGCTGAAAAAGAACTGATTGCTGCCAACAAGTAAGCACTCCTATTTTCAACCAAAATACCTCCTGAATTTCTATGGAACAGAACTTCATCTTTAAAATAAGCATTTACCTTGACTACAGGTGCTGTATGTGTGGAAATATAGAGAAGAAAAATACTGTTATATTTCTTTTCTGTACGTACTCTAAAATTCCTAGATTTTAAGCCATTGTTTTAACTGGATTATTTTTAGTCTGTGATTTATGATTAAAATTCATACCAGAATCTTCAATCCCTGAGTTAAGTACTGGTAGTTATTAAACAAGATGCCACATAGCTGATTTGCTTAATGACCACAATCTTGGCACTCCCACTTGCAGTCATTAAACAATCTTCCATGTTATTAAGTGGGTGGAGCAAAACAGTTATCTTCTGGAGGAACTGAGCTTTGCATAGGGCTGAAACCCTCTCACAGGGGCCCCTTTCACTCTCAAAGAGGCTGGCTGAAAAAAATCTATCCTGAAATCCAAGCAGAATTTTGACACAGGGCAAATCAGGGCATTTGTATCCAGCTCCCAGAGATAACAGAACTCCCTCTGCCTTCTGAAGGCTGGCTGCAAATGCCCCATATTGAAAACACTCCATGCCAAAATCCTATTTGGGTTTCAGAATGGACCTTTTTCAGCCAGTCCCAAGAAACCAGAAGGAGTTCTCTCAGCAAGTGACAGTGACCTTCCACACTGGCTTCTGGATTTATTTTCTGAGGAAGCCCACAAGGAAGATTGCAAATGGCAATAACAGGATCTCAGAGTGCTTGACAACCAGTGGTAAGTGCAAACAGATTGCCAAGCTCCCAGATTGTAATAATGAGACTGTGGGGGCACTGCAATGGCTATAACTTTGAACATAGGCCCTAAGTTCCTTTGTTCAGTGCCATCATGATTTCAGATGGTCACTAAACAAGTGGTCATTAACCAAGGACTTTCTGAAGCTCTGTTTAGAGATGATGGAGGAGGGATTTTATACTATGTGAATATTTCTCATTAGGATCTGTATTTTTAGGCAACTCTGCATAATTACATGGACCTATCTATATGTCAAAAAGACACAAATTCTTGTTCTTGTTTATAAACCAATGATTTTTTAGTTCATTATCTTTGTAACTTTGTAACAAAATATTATTTATAGTATAGTCTCTAATCAAATAACTGGTCCATTATAAAAATCAGTGTGGAACTTAGAATTTTCCATACTAACTAGATATGTCACAGAAATGCTTGGAATAGGAGAAATCTACTTATTCCTGTTTATAATTACATCCTTCAAATGATAGGACACAGATAACTGAAGTAATAATAGCTATACAGGGCCCCTTTGAAATTATAGATGTTCTTTTAAAAAGAGTTTTGTGGTTGTTGTTCATTAGTTTTTGGTAATCTAAAATATTATTGTGCTAAAACAGCCATTTGTTTCTGATTATATTAAAAAAAGTGATGACTTGATCACTAGCAGTTATATCAGAACCATTTGTCATTTATGATTTACAAAGAGACATTGTTAATAGCTATCAATGCATATTAAGATTGAATAAAACAACTAAAATACAAAATGATAAAAATGGCATGAAAAGCATCAGAAATAATGTTTGTGATGTTGTATGAGATAAAGTAAAGCTCTTTCTACTTTAAATGATAATGGCAAATGTCATATGAAAATATCTGTTTAATTTGCAATTCACACTTCAAACTCAGATTCTCTTGATAAATCTAATATGTCATAGGACATTAGAGTTAGTATGTTCGTGCAAATATTTTTCCATTGCAAATTGTTTACTGCAATTCTATCTGCTTGAAAATTGTATGAAGTCAGTTCAGATACATCTTAGACCCTGTACAAGGACATATGGAAGTCTAGGTTATAGCTGATGATCTCTCAGCCTAGACAGCATTGAATGGAGTACTGGTTATATAAAGTATAGCTTTCATGGGAAACACAGATACATAAACTCTAACCCTACAAATCTGTACCTAATTTCTAATGAAGATTTGAGGAAAGACACTGGAAATACATTATTTTCTTTAATAAGAGCATTCCAGTTCATCAACTGATCAACTTTCACGGTAGCTTTGTACTTGATTTTTTAAATTCTAAATTTATGAAGAAAGTAGCAGATTGGGATATATTTTAACGTTTTACAATAACACAATTAACTTCACTGAATTAACCAATAGATTCTGGGTGCTACAAAAGGTCAACATAATCTTCAATTTATTTTGTGGAATTTCTTGCCTCTTGTAGACAACTGTGATTGCCTTCGTTTTTCAGATTTCTAATTCTCAGTTTGATTTAAATAATTCAGCATAGTGATGTTTTAAAACTGACAACAGCAGGTTTAAAATAGCAGATGGTGTAAATGAGGGTAAAGACCTATGACTGTTGTTTGACTATAACTCTGTTTTATGTTTTATATTGGATGAGTTGACTGTATGAGAAGAAATACTCCCTGGCACAGTGTTCAATTAATCTAAAGCTCGTTTTCTGACAGTATCCAAAAACTACCTCTGGTGGAAGATGATATTGCATGAAGTTGAATATCATAAAAAGGCAAAACTGATTAGATATTTTGGTATATTTGTACCTACACAGAGAAACTCTTCATACTGTTAGAAAAATACACTCAAATATGAAGTTTTGTATTCTTGTTAATTAATAGAATCTTTTGTGCACCAAGTTGAATAATTCACACTTCTGTACAAGATTTAACAGAAAGTTTTAGCCCTCAAAATGGTTGAATTTAATTTGCAGCGGCATTACAACTCTCAAGATGGAACACTGCATTTATTGTTTCCTACATGACAAGCCTAATAGCACGAGGGTGGACAACTAAGTCACCAATAGTAGTAATTCTTGCAAATTAGTATATAATATGACCGCACAGTCCAATTAAGCTTAATTCCACAATGTAACTTTTGTAATGAAAAAAATAAATTATTTATTTAAGCAGGAGGAAACTGATATGTTGCATGCAAAATATAGAGAGTTGTTCATTGACCTCGAGTTTCTAATTCTACATTCCCCCATATCTCTTTGATCAACTACCAAAATTTATAATGGCTAGTTGCTCTGAGACATCAGAACGCTTACAACCAAGCCCTCAGCAAATACATTTGAGCTCCTTTCTCTGACAATGGGCTTCTAGGCAGACTTACTAAATAGTATTCTTATAATTAATATTGAGAATCAGCAATCCATATTTGTCTTAGAATTAAATCAGTGCAATATATGCATGCAATTTATTTAATATTATTATTTATTATCTACCCCAGGGGTCCCCAATCCCTGGGCCTCAGCCCACTACTGGGCCTTGAGTCATTCATAATCAGGCAGTCGAGGTAGGGGGTGAGCATGCCTGCATGCACATCCCCACCTACATGTGAGCCCAGCACCCATGCAAATGGTCCACAAAGATGGAAAGGTTGGGGAACTTTGATCTACCCAGTGGTGAGTTGTTCCTGGTTCTGTCCAGTTCTTACGAACCAGTAGTAAAAGCGGCGGGAGGCTCCACCCACCCACCCAGACATCATAATGGATGATCTGAGCATGCGCAGAAGCACGCACTCCCGTTGCGAACGGGTAGTAAAGGTAAGTAGAACCCACCCCTGGATCTACCCCTTTAGTGCCCTAGGCAAAATACAAAGTTATTAAGAAGACATTTTAAATAACAGATAATTTAAACAACATTTGAAAAAACAATAAAACTATGAGAGCAAAATAACACTAAATAGTATAGGGAGAAAATGTCAGTAAAGAATGCGTATGTAATGAAAAAAAATAATAGAAAAGGAGAGTTGGCTTGGTACTAAAATATTAACAACAACATTGAAGTGTCATTGGAAGAGTTTGAATTTTGTGTTTTCTGCCATTGGCTATTGTGTTTTTGTCTGATTATTGTCAGTAGTTATGCCCTTGGTTATATGCAGTGTCTTTGAGATACAACACTCACCCTTAGAAGACATGTTGTATCTTTGTCAGCATTTCTTTTCTGCATTTGGCTCTTCTTGTTCAATGGAGATTAGTTAACCAGAGCAGATATGTCATGTGGGCTGTACTTCTATTTATCCAACTCAAAAAGCTGTAATTGGGTTGCTAATACAAGATATAATCTAAGCAAAATGTCAATCCTGCACCTGATGGCTGACAGTTGCCACAATAGAACTTGTATACACTGTATTTACTTGGAAGACAGAGAAATTGCAGGATTTTACAACTACTGATTAGACATCTGTAGATTCTAAGCTTCCATTATAATGAAAAATAGGCCTTTTGTAAAAAAATTCTTTTCATTTCTGAATAAATTAAACAGTAAGCAACTCTCCATTGTTTAAAAGAAATGTGAAAGCTATGATTCAAAGATATCACCCTCAAAATATATGATTAAAAACTACCATAATTATTCTTGGAAGAGTATATGCAGATTTGACGTTATTTGGAGGGCATTAGAATATCATTAGGTTTAATGATATTCCAGTCATGAACAGTATTTTTCAAAATATAGTATTGCTGAAGAATATAATTTCTGATTAATAAGAGTTGCTTTCCCCCAGCTGTAGGATTCTGTGGATTTAAGTTCTTATTATGATGCATAACTAGGCAGTTATAGGGATATGGATATAAACATAAGTTGCAGAAATTTTGCCATAATCAAGTAAAATGTGGAAATACTGTACTGTACTGTACACATTAGATCAGTGTACATGAAGCTGTTCTGTTCTGTTAGAGTGGCTGTTAAAATAATCTAGGAAAGGAGGATGTGACAAGTAAACACATCTCCTTTATATATAAAAAAACACCTAAAACAATAAGAATAATGTTACTCACTGAGCCTATTCAGACTTGAGTTGGTATTTATGTTTTTGGCACTGTCTTTCAGGTATCCATAGTTCAGCAATTTTTCAAAATATGCTCTTTCTTTCATTTGCTATCTAAAACTCACATAACTGAGATATAGAATGTATAATAATGATGGTTAACATTTCTGTTATTCAGAGTGTGATCTTTGATCATACTGAAATAAATGAAATCTTTTTGTTTAGCATTTTGGATAAAGCATATCAGTGCAACTTCTTTGGAATTTTTTACTGATTACCAGAACAGGGCTGCAAAAATCCAGTGTCAGGAAGAAAGTCAAGGAGGTTTTCTAAGTCTCTTTGCTACCATCCGGGCTCATCCAAATTTTTGCAACCAAGATCTGGTAGTTTAGCCTCCATATTTCATTTCAAAAGATAGCTTTAAAGGAGATAGAAGTAGAACAAAAAATATGGAGAGAATGGTGAGTCTGCGATGATTTTGATGATGATGATCATCATCATTATCATCATCATCCCAAATGAAGCATTGTTTTGAAGTAGTTGTGGGGCTTTTACACTGATTACAAACAGGGGCATGACAAAGTAGTAACAAAGGTGCATTGGAAGATCTGAAAGAAAGAACTGGTGGGACAACAAAATAGTGAAAGTAATAGAAAATGAAGAAGGTAAAGTGCTCTGGGACCTTAGAATTCAAAGAGACAAGCATCAAGACAAAAATATTTCAAGGTGACTCAATATCACTGTGTCACATAACACCCCAGAATTAACAAATGTTGATAAGAAAAACAAAACATACTCTACTCTCATAGTTCATGTAGCCATTTCATGGAACCTACTGTAGTCATCAAACAAGAACTACATGTTTATATAACAGATCCACATAGATGTAAGTCCAAAGATGACTATATTATCACAAAGATGACATCGATTTAAAAGATAATTAATGCCTAATCCACTGTTTTCAAACTGGATGAAATAAAATAATCAGAATATGACTTGGATTACTGTGAACCAACTTGAATAGAATCTGATCTTGCTGTTCTTCCTAATTCTTTCTCCATATTTTTGTTTCTATGTTCTCATAAGTGCTTATTTTGTTTTCTATACTACAATCTAGATACCAAAGGAGGATCAGATAAATCCAGGCTTACAGCTGTTTTCCTTAGTGTTAAAATAATCAGTTTTGCCTTCCATTTGCAGAGCAGATAATTGGGAGTCTTCTACAAATGTGCAGGAAATCAGGATGAAACACATAGCAGTAGTGTTTTTCCCGCAGTTTGCTGCTACTGTTTTTTTTTTTTAGATGTCACCATAATAAAAAATTATTTTGCGATGATTTTCAACATTAACTTTGTCATACCATAGGTAACAGTGCCATCCAAATCTTAATTCATGACCTTCTAAATCAAGTAGCCTTGTATCCTAAGAATTTTGAATACAGATAAAACAAACTTTCTGTAAAGTTGCCTCTCTGGGTGTCACCTCATGAAGCTTTTTTTAAGAAAAGAAATGGTGGCGAAGCAAGACTGGTGGATTTACTGTCAAATAATATCTTTTAACTTTGGTTATCCTATCCTTAAGTCTAAGGAGGGGTTAGTATCAGAAGGATGTGTCTGCCATTGGTTTACATATTTACAATTGAAAGGAAGATTTAAAGCAGACAAAAAGAGTTATGAGTTTGATTTTGTGAAAGATGAAATGGAAATCCTATTGTGTGGAAGTGATGAACATATTGTTGCTAAAGTTTATAAGTTGTTATTGAATTTGAATTTGGAGAATGAACATGTAAAGCACTGCATGATTCAGTAGGTAAGGAATTTTGGATATAATGTCATGCTTGAACAATGGGAGAATATGTGGACGAAAGGTTTAAAATGTACACTAAATTATAACTTAAAAGAAAAAAAATTAAATCATGATGTATCGTTGGTATTTTACACCAGATAAGTTATGAAGAATATATAAAGATATTTCAAATTAATGTTGGAAATGTAAAAGTAAAGAAGTGACCTTTTATCACTCATGGTGGTCATGTGACAAAGCAAAGAAATATTGGAGTAGGATTTATATCTTAATACCAGGGTGGTATTCACTTACCTTCACTTCTGGTTCACAAATGTGAGCGCACATGGCACCTACACACATGCACAGAGTGTTTTCGGACATGCACAGAGGGTAAAAAATGACATCAGGGCAGGTGGGCAGAGCCTCCGGCAGCCGCCGCTACCGGTTCGCACAATCCGGATAGAACCGGTTGAATTGCACCACTGCTTTATAGAAAAGATTCTCAAAGTGAATATTAAGATAAAGCTAAAAACTTTTTTTTTTGGAGGGGGGAGGTTTAATGGAAAAAGACTTGGAAAAAAAGTGGAACTTTGACACTATATATGTTGACAGCAGCAATATTACTTTATGTGCAAAAATGGAAGGAAAATTTGATTCCCACAGTGGATGAATGGCTGCAGAAGTTGATGGAGTTAGCAGAGATGGCCAAACTGACTGCTTTGATTAAAGACAAAAATACAACTACCATATTTTTCTATAAGACGCACTTCCCCTCCCCCAAAAGTGGATGGAAATGTCTGTGCATCTTCTAGAGAGAATATTGGTGTTGGTGTGGCACTGATCAGCTGTTCTAGTCAGCAGGGATAACTGCCACCACCTATCGCCGCCTATCACTGCCACCCGCTCATAGCGATCGGTGGCAAATGGGCTGCAGTGAATGAGCAGCAGCAGTGGTGAACAGGTGGCAGCAAACGGGCCATGGTGAACAGGCTGTGGTGAATGGGCCACGGTGAATGTGCCGCAGTGGCTGCAAACGGGCCATGGAGGTAGAGGCAGAGGCAGATTTTTTTTTCTTGTTTTCCCTCTCTAAAGCTAACGTGCAGTTTATAGTCCGGAGTGTTTTATAGTCCTGAAAATATGGTACTTTTGTTTCTACTTGGAAACCCCTTCTGGACTTCGTGCTTGGGGTGGAAAAAATGAAACTTTGATTTTGGTTTTTGCTGTTTAGATTGGTTTGTTGTTATAGAAATGGCTAGTTTATACTATTATATAAAAGTAAAAAGTTGAGATTTGATGTTATTATATTATTCTACTGCACCAAAGGGAGTTGGAAGTCAACACCTTTTCTTTCTTTTTCCCACAATTTTCCCTTCACTTTTCCCTCCGCTATCTTTCCTACTATTTTGTTTTGTATCTTTATATCTTATAGTATTAATACTTAAACTAAATTTATCCACAAAAAAAAAAATAATGAAGTTGTCACCATGAAAGTGAGACTCTTCAAGAGGGAGAAGGAGAGGCAAGATAAGTGGATAGAAAAAGCTAAGTAGGGACAAACTTTCCAATGCACATTTCCACTGTCATTAGAGAGACAATTTGACTTTGGCATAGTAAATTATTACCAAACAATACATCTAAGTGGTGTAGTATGGGTGAGTATTTCATAATTGCATTAATCTGGTTGGGAAAATTTATTATTGAGATTTTGGTACTATTACTATGTTTGCCCGAAAATAAGACCCTATCTTATATTTTTTTGAACCCTGAAAGCAATACTTGGCCTTATTGCCATGCACTCAAAAGCCCGATTGGGCTTATTATCAGGGATGTCTTATTTTGAGGGAAACAGGGTATGTAATAACTTCTCAGCTTTTTGTGTCTTGAGACTTTACTAAATGAATGATAGAAGCTCTTTTAATGGGAACATATTTAAAATGGTTGGATACTCATGGCAGAAAGAGCAATTCACCACAGCTCATTTGTTTTAGATAGACTACCATTAAGTGAATTAAAGCCTCTCCACTATTAAACAGCTAGGTGTATCTATGTTTATGTTTAAAAAATGCTTGATGCATCACTGGAACTTCCTCAAAGCATTTTAAAAGCAATAAAAGAATTAGCATAGTGCTAATGAAGTGACTTCGGCTTATTTATTATTTTAATGAAGCATGAATACATACCTGTATTTTCCTTTACTATTATAGAAATCATTATTAGAGCCATTGACCAACTACTGTACTGAATGTTAGCTGATCATTTGTACTTTTACTGAATAATGAATCAATTAGTACAGGGGGAAAGGGAAGGATGGAATCTCATTTTATAATGAGGGAGTAGTGTTAAAAGAATATATTTTCATGTTCAAAAGCATCAGGTAAACAAAGGTATTAGCCAAATTGTTGTTTTAAAAACCATTGATGTGCCACATTGAAGAAACTTCAGTAGGCATTTGGTATTATTGATCCCATGTGGGGTGCCTTCTAAATTTTTTGGAGTCTTCAGGATTGCTTATGTGAAAATAATTACCTTATGCAATTAGTTTGAATAGCACAAATAGTTTCATCTCTGGTAATTCTATCCTTTTCAGTGCCCAATAGAAAGGGCAGTTTCTTATCATTGGCAATCATTGGAGTGCTTCCTCTCCCCCAACATAGTATTTTCAGAACATTAACAGAAATAAATAAAGTATAGAAACACATCAAGGGTCTTAGCCCTGCATTGATCTAGTTATAAGGAATTCTGTTTTAAAACTGTGTAATGTGATTTGGCTGCATATTATTAAAGAGCACAACATAGAACAATTGTCCCAGAAGACTACTGTAATTTTAATTTGAGTGGAAGTGCTGATTTTGCATGATTAAACTGAACGTGCCTGAAGGTCTCAGCTCAAGTAAGGTAATAAATAACAGCACATTGAAAATCTCCATATGTTGCAGTTTCAATGTAAACCAATATTAAACCAGCCCTGAGTCCTTCAGGAGAAGGGCGGTATAGAAATAAAATTATACTATTCTATTCTATTCTATTCTATTCTATTCTATTCTATTCTATTCTATTCTATTCTATTCTATTCTATTCTATTCAATATCATACTGAGTTGAATAGCAACAATTTAAATGAGACAATTTTAAGTCATGTTTTTGCTTTGATATTAGATTACTAGACTAAAGAGTACAGGAACAAACATAGATATATTGCAATGACTCCCAACTCTCCTTTTAAACTAAAAATATAAGTGGTAACTTGGCTAGATAAATGCTTTACTACTCAGATTACACAATGCATGCTTCCTAGGGTTATTCAGTGTATTAGAATTGATTGTAAGGAGATGTTTAAGAACACATGGGTAGATGAACACATTATCATTATAACTCATTACAATTCATTAAAACAACTGGATCTGTTTACAACTTTTCATGCAATTCTAACAAAAATATTTTTCTAACATGTTTTATTGTATTCATCTTTCTATAAAGATTCACACTGGACCTATACTGAGGATTAAATCATTTTTCATTTTGAAATAAATTGGCATCCAATACAATGTTCTAGCAGAAACACTTGAGTTCTTCCAGGTTACAGAGTTTTGTACTAATTGAACTTTCTGGACTAGATACAATCTCATCTAGAGCATATTATATTCATGACCTCTGGTAATTTCCAGTGCCTGGTCAATTGTTTTAAGGTCATTTTTCCCATAAAGAAAAGAAATAGGCATATCAAGCAAAGCTGATTAAACCTGTCACTTGCTGTTGGAACAATCTGATAAATGTGAGAGTGATACAGATGCAGAGCCATCTTGCAAACTGAATGCCTCTTTTTTTTTTTCCCTTGGACATTGTGATTACACTAAAAACTAAGTAAAACACCTTCATCTTCAATTTATTATTACTCATCCTATCCAGAGAAGCTACTTAGGGGTCATGAATATCCAGATAGTTTCCAAATATCTTAATTATATCCTTCATTGATTTAATAGGGATTGAAAAGTATGCAAGTTAGCATGGAACCATATAAAGCAGTATCTTCCATTTCAAAGAGCAAAATCTCTTCAAGCAAAATGATCTGAAATCTTTTTCACAGTGGAACCAATGCAAAGCAGTGCTTTCTATTTCCAAATTTCTCAAGTGATCTGGAAAGTGGCTGAGGTATTGAATGCTTCTAAGAGAACCAGAAGAACCATTTTATGCCTTTGAATTGTCCAAATACAAATTTAACTAAATAAAAAAGTATAGTTTCTGTGTATATAGTTCATTATATAGCAGGGCAAATATAAACACTTGCAGTATGGTTTCTAAATAGGTGTAAATGTTTATAAATATTGCAAAATGGTCAGAGTATATAGAAGGGGAAATTTACAATTTAATTACCATAATCTACCAAATACAAAATTAATTATATTTCAAATTTCTCAAATAGTTATACCTGTGTAACCAAATATCTCCAATACATTATTTCATATATTGTGCATATTACAAATTTATAATTCCAAAATATCTTTGATTTTTGATTCACAAACTTCATTACCCATTTCTGTTCTTTCCTTTTTTAAACTATTCCTTATATCTTAATAAATATCACTGTAGCTGTAAGATAGGAAACCAGTTTTTCCCCTTGTGTGTTGCTATATAAATTGGTACCAATTATAGTTGAGACTGCTAATGTGGATTTTTCTTGTGCAGAAGATAGATTAATAGAGACAAAAACAGATATACAAACACCTATATAAATACTTGTGATTTATCCCTCTCCATGAATTGAATCGGACTGACATTCCAAATTATGCTTTTTCAATCCTTTGACATATACCATAAGTGTGACACCTGCCCACAGATTTCTGGATACTAAAAATGAAATTCATAAGATTTAAGTTAAAACTAAAATTTTAATATTTTTATTTATTTATCTAATAAATACTAATAGTATTTTTTCTAGAACTTCCTCTGAATTACAGATGATTTTTTTAGAAGTGCATTTTATCCAGAATGAATGAATTGTAGAATGTATAATATGATTTGCTAAACAAACTGTTAAAAGTGTCTGTATCTTTCTAACTTTCACCTATTTCCTTATTATCTCTCTGTTTATTACTGCTATTAAATGTGTATTAATCTCACAAGGAATTGGTATGTGTATGTGGCTCTGTACCAGGGGTGGGTTCTACTTACCATTACTACCAGTTCACAATGGGATTGCAAGCGCAGATTGCCGATGACAACATCCGGGGCGGTGGGTGGGGCCTCCCACCAGTTTTACTACCAGTTCTTGCAAACTGGTCCAAACTGGGGGCAACCCCCCACTGTGGTGTTTCATGTACATAGACAAATTAGGGGGATTAGTAACAAGGATTCAGAATGGTGATCTACCTGTTCATGGTAATCTACTAAATATATTTAGATAGAATTTAGAGAATACAAATCTATTAATAGAATATCACAGATATTGGCAAAAGGTCTGGGTCATTAGAGAAAATAATCATATTTTTGAGAATATAATTAGGTCTGATATATTATGCAGTTGCCTGAATACCTTCATGCCCTTTCAGAAATAGCAGTAGCACTTATATACTACTCCATAGAGCTTTACAGCACTCTCTGGGTGGTTTACAGAGTCAGCATATTGCCCCCAACAGTTAGGATTCTCATTTTACTGATCTTGGAAGGATGGAAGGCCGAGTCAACCTTGAGCCCCAGAATGGAACTTCAGTCTGTGGGCAGAGTTTGCTTGTGATAGTGCATTCTAACCATTGCACTATCAGGGCTCTTTATTTTTAATTCTTCAGCATGATAAAGTACTATAAGTACAAATTGAGCACTTAGCACTATTTTATCTCTACAAATGTTGTAACAGTTAAAATATGATTTATGCTAAGCTGCTTTCCACCAATTCTCCAACTTACTCAAAGTAACTCAATGAAAATCAAGTTTCATCAATGTTTCAAACTGTTATAGTCAAACTATTATAATTATGTGAGAACAATATTGTTTTACTTATGATAAATAAAGGTATACAATAAAAATCCATACTACGAGCTTATAACTTGGAATCTTGATTGTACGATTCAAGTTGAACAAATATCTAAAAATACAAAAAAAAAATATTTTCCTTGTTTGACTAAATCAGAGTATACATGTGGATTATAACTTAAGCAATGATATTTGCTTAAAGCTGGTTGAATCAGTGATTTGTTACAGAAGATCTTATACATGAACTGTGCTATTGATATCTTATCTTTATAGAACTGATTATAACTTATGACTTAATTTTTTTCTCTGATGGATGTTTAAATGGCAATAGAAAAGGGAACTGTTTTTCTCTTGTTCTTTGTTTTAAATAACTGTGTGTCTTGGTAAAGAAGGAATGGGGCAGGTCTATTCTCATCCATTATATCCCAGATCTGCAGAAGTATGGTCCTTCAAGTGAAACAAGTGAATGGCAGTGTCCTTTCATATTGTACCTGATGTACCAACAAGCAGCTGTTGGTCTTCCCATTCCACCAACTTTTTCTTTTTGAAATAGTCTACATCACTGCAATAGAGGATAATAGTCAGTGCATTTTAAATTATTGTTATTATTTTAAATATTACTTTATTTTTTATTTGGTGAAATATTAACTCCACTTACTGAAATGTGAGCATTCTAAATACATGCTTCATTGGAAACAATCTATATCTTTGATTACATCCTTAGGCTATAACAATGACAACCAAGAAGCTTGCAATAATTCAAGTATCTCTATATATTCATCTGCCTCCTATACTTCTTGGCTAAAAATTCAAAGTATATCTTGAAATTCAACTTTTTGTTTCACATCTAAGGAAGTCATATATTTCCCTCAAAGGTCATTCCTTTTAAAGGCCCACTCTATTTCTGCTCTTAAAGATTTTTCAAAACCATACTTACATCCTCCAATATTTTGTATGAAAGGCATATTTTACATTTTGAAATATGTTATAGATACTACCATAATAGTAGTTCAAGTAGTAGCAAATGCTAATTTCATAGACAGATGAAATCAATAAAATTAAATGATATATAATTCTCCCAATACATGGCAGATATATAGAGAGAGCACCAAAATCAAAGTCATAATTCTGACATTCAGGATATGCATGTACATGCATTTATACACAGAAAAAGAGAGTTATTATAACACTCTATCAGTGCACAGCATCCATTAATCATTATCCATTATCCATTTTTATCTTTTCTTCACGTTAATTCATGAATATACAGAGCCCCACACATAGCAAAGAAATAAATAAGACTTTCTCCTGCTTTTCTCTCTATCTACTGAATCATCTTGACTGATATGTCTAGTACAGGGCTGAAATCCAGCAGGTTCTGACAGGTTCAGGAGGACCGGTAGTGGAAATTTTGAGTAGTTTGGAGAACCGGCAAATGCCACCTTTGGCTGGTCCCAGAGTTGGCTGGGAATGGGGATTTTGTCGTATCCTTCCCCTGGAGTGGGTTGGGAATGGAGATTTTTCAGTATCCTTCCCCTGGAGTGGGGTGGGAATGAAGATTTTGCAGTATCCTTCCCTGCCATGCCCACCAAGCCATGCCCACCAAGCCACACCATGCCTACCAAGCCACGCCCACAGAACCGGTAGTAAAAAAAATTGGATTTCACCATTGGACTAGTAGCTCTCATTGCTGTTTATGGGCATTGTTTAGTTTCTATTCTTAACATGTTAGGCTTTGTAATTTATTCTTGCCCATTTAATTGAATGGGCAAGAATGGGAGGTGGAAGAAGGCCTATTTATGTGGCCTTCTTCCACCTCCATTCCTAATAGATAGTGGCCATGAAATCTGTCCCTCTTTAAAACTTTCCCCCCCAATCTGCAGACAAGGCTTCAGAACCAAGCACTTGCTTTCAGGTATCTGCATTCTGTAATCACTTGGAATTTTGGTGGATCCCAAGAAGATTAAGGATACTATGGAAAACACAGTTAAATAATACAAGATGCTAGTACCAGGATTTATCCTTTTATCTGGTTCCTGATCACCAAACCTAAGTAATTAATCAAGCACAAATAGCTTTAGTGCATCTTGTAGGCCCAGAAATATTTGAATAAGATATAGTAGACATTATACCATTCTATTATTGGTATCATTATTATGATTATTATTACTCTGTTGTTTTGCATGTACACTGAGAGCTTCTGCACTAGAGGCAAATTCTTTGCATGTGTTATCACATTTGGCCAAATAAACTATTCTATATGTCAAAAACTTGGGGGAGGAGGGATGCATTAAATAGCTTTTATTTTTACACATAAATATCCAAAAGCTTTTAAAATCTTTTAGATATATAACTTTTTTTTTTAATTACAAATTTTCTATGGGGAGACCAGTGATGTTCCCTACTAAGATTCATGAACTTTTAACAGATAATGGATAAGTGCTCAACATCTTCAATCAGAAAATCTGCAACATGGGTTTTCAAGCTCATAGAACCGGTTACTTTAAAAAGAAACTTTGAACTCCTGATCAAGACAAAGCAGTGAATTATCATAAGTCTTGGAAGCTGGACTGCTAACTGGCAGCCCTTCCCTCATCTCTATTTCCAGCGTATCTTAAAAAAAAAATAATTGTGGAAGCTATAGCACTGGTTATTTTATTAGCTGCATTTTACTGAAGAGTTTGTTTTGTTGTTTTTTATTCCCTTAGAGAACCTATGATATTCTCATAGAACTTTTAACTTCAATGAAATATAGTTTGCAAATCCCTTCTTTAGATTAGGAAGGCTAAGGCAAGAGGGATTTTTTGTGTGTGTTTTATAGCACCAATCATGTTCCCCTGCCCCACTGTACCTGCTTATGTCAATTTTCCAATGCACAAACATCCTGCCATTTTTGGGGCTCAGAAATGATGAAACATTGTGGATAACGCATGCTCTTGAATCAGTTTTTTTCCCGTACTACTACAGCAAGGGTGGGTTCTAGTTACCTTTACTACCTGTTCGCAACGGGGCCACGCACACATGTTTGCTTTGCACACAAACACGCTCTTCTGCGCATGCACAGAAGTGTTCTGATGACATTGGGGTTGGTGGGCAGAGCCTCCCACCAGTTTTACTACCGGTTCTATAGAACTGGTACGAACCGGGGGCAACTCACCATTGTATTGCAGGCTGAAAACAACCAAGAGCCCATGTCAGCCTTGGATGTTTCTTCTGGTAGTGAGTTACATGATGGTTTCTACCCATATTTTTTTCTGCCTGATCTGCCATTCAGGACAAAGCCTGGAAATGTGTATATAAAGCAAGAACATTCAAAATATTTTAAATTATGAAGAAACAAAATCAAAAAGGTTATTTTATAATTATTATTTAAATAGCCTTTAATAAGACTATTTTGAGCATATTGAAAATGTAGTTCAATATATTAATTATATTAAATTTATACAAAATGAAAATTGAAATGAATTCTATGAGTTGATGGGAATTAACTCAAGGATAAAATATCTACATGGCATCAAAATTGTGGAAGGATTGAATAATCCATGACTGGATAAATCTTTCAGATGGTTCTTTCTCCTACCAAATTTTGTGATTTTTGAGCATTTCTAGAACAAAAAATTCCCGAAGCCATTTTGACTTTAAAATACATAATAAATACACTTGTGTATACTACTGTGTTTGTGTATACTACAAACCACTAGACAGTTCATTTAAATTGCATGGCAGAGTTCAGTGAATTATTTTTCCTCAATTGCTGATCTATAACTGAACCTTGCAAATTCAGTTTGCTCATGAAATTTAAATAATGAAATAGTCTTAGATTCGTCTGTTTAAATGGGAGAAGGTGAAAAATGTCAGAAGATTGTCTGCAAACAGAGAATAAATACAGGTATCTAAAGTGATATAAATAAAATTGTTGCTATAGAAAATAATTTGGCAAATACCATTAACAGATAATCTGTAATGTAACTGTAAAAATCCATACCTTCTTTTTAAATAAGTAATAGTGCCTTGGCAAATTTAAAATGCCATATATCAAGATTAAGCCTATGTTGTATATGAAATTGAGCCCCCATAACAACAGTACAGTGCACTATGAAGTTGACACTTATGTAAATTGAAAGGTATGGCTTAATGTGTTTTTGTTTGCAAATCTGGTCAGTGACCGTAATAAAAATATTCATTCATTCATGGCTGTGGAGCATCTCACAGATTAATGTTCATGAGAAAATGCTTGTAGATGAAAGCAATGAAATGTTAAGCGATTTTCGATATTTCACATATTAGTGAGACAATTGGAGAAGATTCATAACTTTGTTTGAATTGTTTTGTGGATTGTTTTTGCTTGCTTTAAAACAAAATAAGTACAGATGCATTCCAGATTTGTCTGGAAGAGAACTTTACTTTAGGAAAAACAGTTAATTGCCTTGTCACTTTCTTTTCCAATGCAGCATTTATAATACCTTAATTCATTTCGTGACATCAAAGTCATGCACATTTTTCAGTTCTTTCTAGGGATGTCAACAAGGGCAGTGTTCAGGCAATATTGTGTGATGGTGAAGCAATCACTGGTAAAGCAGTAGTGGCCTTTCAGTTGTTTTCGTGAAAAAAAAGTCCCTCAATTATAAAGACAAAAATAACACTAAGGATGAACTATTGGCAATCACTTATGATTTAAAAATAGTTATGAGTGTGTAGATAACAAAGTTGGAAATTTATTCATATTTTTTCATCTCTGAATGTTATTTATAAATCCAATGATTTCAAAATTAACTGAGTTCATAAATTAACAAGAACAAAGTAATGTTATGTGGTTGGATTTCATTCATTGAATTAGGTGATTTTAAATAGAGCAATTGGAATTTTAACTTGTTTAAGAATTAATAAACAGCAGAGTTGCCTTTAAAGGCAGTAAGGAAGGAAAATGCACTTCATAGATTTGTAAAGAGTAAGAAATGTAAGGAAAAAGAAATCTTGAAAATATAAAATCTGAATGAGCACAAAATAAAAAAGCAAATAATTCTGTCATTTGCATAGAATATTGTAGAATTATATTGTGGCATAAGATTAAAGCAATTAAAGCAATTAAATTAAATAGCAACTGTGGAACAAAGCATGAATAAACTGCCAATATACTCTCCAATCAAAAAGAGATTTATATTTTTATTCCATTTTTCCTCTAAGGATTACCTTAGTCCAGCATATATTGTCTGTCACACCATTTCAACTTCAGAATAACCTGAGAAATAAATAATTCTGAGACATAGTACGATTGATGTGGAAAGATTAGAACCTAGAATCTCTCACTTCTATACAAAACTTTAATTTCTTTTCATGTTCCTCCAACATTACATTTCATTGGTAATATAACTTGAAAACTCTCTGATAATACAAATTATACCATATTTTAGGAATCACCAGCCTTTATCATCTTCACACTCTGCCATGTACTACAGAATATTATAGAACAAGTCTCGGGAGAGATTGCAGCACACAATAAAAGAAGGGACTTTGAAGAGAAGTGCACAACCAGACAAAATGAAGGACTGAAAAAGTACTATGCCTCAAACTTCTATAAAGAGGTTTAAATTACCATTTATCCTGGAATCTGTAATAAAGACCCTCTGACCAAGAACACAATGTTCTCACCATATTAAATGTATGATTCAGCAGTCACTGTCATAATTCCAAGATGTTGCAATAACTATAAAAATTACAGTGGCTGTGCTAAAACGAGTTGTTATATTCCTAGTATATACACACCCTTAAAATGTATAGATATGAACCACAGTATATGCATCTTAGATTTAAAAATCTAAGTATTTTGTGTTTTATATAATAAAAATCAAACTAAAAATCAAAGTAGCTGGAAAATACTTACTGTATACTTCAAATTATTTTTAATAATGAAAAATTGTAATGGAAATGTTATAATCTTGTAAAAATATAAATACATGGCAGGATAAAAATATCAACTAAAGGATATCCCTTAGTTACCTACCCTGTTTTCTCCAAAATAAGACATCCGCTGATTATAAACCCAATTGGGCTTTTGAGCACATGGCAATAAGGCCAAGCGCTTATTTCAGGGTTCAAAAAAATATAAGACAGGGTTTTATTTTTGGGGAAACATGGTATTTAAATCATTTTTAGCATCCAGATATAGTATAAATTACTTGACATATACTCAGCCTAGGCATTTTTAAAAGCAAATTTCTAAACCCTGTAAAACCTAAGATACAAGGCAAGATATTCAGACATTTTTAATATATATGTACATAGAATACATATACAAGGTAACAGAGAAGGATCTCTTTGGTTGGTTGCCAGTTTTTCAGTTTAATTTTCAAACTATGTATAGAATATGCTAAACTTAAATGCATTCATGATTGGATAGTAAGCAGCATATTAAAGCCATATCATAACCTAGCAAAAATAGGATATGGTTTTTCTACTCAGAGGGAGGAAAAAAGGGTCAGTGATGGATAGGTGAATACTGTTGATTTCAAATGTGCTCACATTTCTTAAACAGGTAATTGTAATAAACTTTTCTTCTCCAATATCATTTCTGCAGTGAGAGCCTTTGCCTTGGAAATAAATAAATACATCTTTCACTTTAAATTCAACAGCTATGTGATGTTCTTTGTGCTTCAGCTCAGGATTGTTAGACAATACATTTTAAAGTTTTGTATGGAATGAATGTTGGTTGATATAGAGATGGGAATGTTGGCTGATATACAGAGGGGTAGACCCAGCCCCTGATCAGCTGCGCATTTTCTTCGACTGGCTGGGAAATTGGAGCAGAATTTGCTTCTTTCTAATATGGAATATGGGAACTGGTGAAAGAGTCTCTAGCTCTAAAGCTCTTAAAATGTATGAAGCTGTGACTGCTCTATATACTGTGAATGAAACTTTAGAGCAGGGTTGTCAAACTCAAGGCCTGTGGGCCGAACCCAGCCCACGGGGTGCTTACATCTAGCCCTTTGCTGGAAACAGCAAAGGACAGGCCCCTGATGCTTCTGCCAGCGAAAATGGAGCTCAGGAAGGCTGCACATGCCCCCAAGCTCCGTTTTCACTGGTAGAGGGCTGCAGGAGACAGTTGCAGCTCAAAATGGGGCCCAGGGGCCATGCGCAGCCCCCTCGGGCTCCATTTTCACTGAAAGAGGGCTAGCAAAACAAACTAAAAACAAAACAAAAATAGATATGATTTCCTTTTGTATTTGAGCATGCAAGAAAGGACAGGAAAGGAGAAAGGGAAAGAGGAAAGACAAAGAAAGAAAGAAGCAAAGATGAGAGGAGCAAGGAAGGAAAAATAAGGAAAGAGGGAAAGGAAGAAAAAAGAAAGAAGAGGGAAGGAAAAAGAAGAAGAAGAAGAAGAAGAAGAAGAAGAAGAAGAAGAAGAAGAAGAAGAAGAAGAAGAAGAAGAAGAAAGGAGGGAGGGAGGGAGGGAGGGAGGGGGGGAGGGGGGGAGGGAGGGAGGGAGGGAGGGAGGGAGATTATAATGAGAGTGAGGGAGGGTCTGAGGGGAGACCTGCCTTAGCACTTGGCCACCACAGGTGCCCCCGATACTAGTGACATTGTGCTGGCCATGGACACCCCACCCATGGGAATCACGCTCACATCCACCATGGCCACACTCACCCCAGCCTCCAAAGGTGAAACACAACCCTGATGCGGCCCTCAATGAAATCAAGTTTGACACCCCTGCTTTAGAGAGTATATTGGGTAATACAAAAAATTACAAAGGAATGAGTAATGCTTGCTGTGTTTACTTCCTTTTGGATTGATTGAGTGACATGACAATCAAGAACAGATTGATTACATCAGCACTGAGAAAATATACAATATTCTTCTTTTTTCTGCATTAATTCTGTTAAATTTCCCAGTCCTCATTAATATTATGCACCCTCCAAATAATATGAAATATAACTCTGACCAATAAATAAGATCATTTCTTCTGCACAGTTTTAAATAGCTTCAGAATACAAAATAGTTTGTTCATACTTAATTATAACCAAATACTCTAAGCTAGACCAGTGTAGCAGTTGGTTGGCTGATCTTTCTACCTGCACTCTTTGCTGTCTCATTTGGGTCCAAACCTATGCTGTGACAGTTGTTTTAGCTTTCCTCTCCTCAAATTTCTCTTTTGATGTTGCCAATGTCATGTTGCCAATTCAGACTTCTTGTCCTAGCACTTTAGGCTTTTCATGAAGGCATATTTTATTAATTCCTTATGTACTTGGGTATATAACCTAGTACGTGGGATAAGATCTATTGTTGGTTCCATTCACAAAGGTGTTAACATTTCATCTCTTGTTTTTTGTATATTGGTTGCCATTTTGAAGATTTGATTGACTTTGACCTTTTAATCAGGGACTGAAGTAATAAGCTAAAAAAAATGTTCCAGTGAAGGACTGTGGTTAATTTTATGATGATCTAACAATGATCTAGAACCATCCTTAACTATGTGTGCAAAATAAATAAATGTCTTCAGCTACAGTATTTTTTCAAACATAGCTATATTTGTATATGTTGTTACAATGGCGATCAGCAGCACCAAGTGGTTCTGTTAGGATCCAGAGGCAATAATCATGCCTAGGGAGTGCAGGCAATGCAACAAATGTTTATTTGCTACAAAATTAAAAACACAGACAGAAGCATAAGGGAAATATTACCCAAATCCATATGTATTCTGCAACCAGAACCCCCTGCAAGGCAATGGAAGACACCCTCAGACAGTCCAATGGAGCATACATTTTCCAAAAATGTACATACAACTCCCCAAAGTTATCATCTGTCATTTATATTTTAAATTTCATTTACTTTTAACAATAAGTTTGTCCTTGGGCAAAGGGCCAGGGACATTCTTATCTAGATATGCTTGATATCCTATTTGCAGGTATCCTATTAGAAAGTTACACTAGGTAGAAGATTCATTTACATAGATTTGTGTCCATTTTCTATATTAGGGGAAAATCCAAGTACAAATAGATAAAGCAAGAAACACAGTAAATTATTTTATGTGAGTTAAAAAATATGACAGCCCACTATTTGTTTCTTTTACATTGCCAATATATATGTGAAGGTATGCAGCTGTTGAGAGAATATGTATTTTAGTATTGCCAGTAGTAGATAATTGAAGCTTAGGGGTTGAGCTGTGGAGTCCTTGGTGCTCTCTGAGCTTGTTTGCTTGCAGACATTTCATTACCCAATTAGGTAATATCATCATCAGCACTGATGATGTTACTTAGTCAGTTAATGAAATGTCTGGAAGCAAAATAGCCAAGCTCAAAGAGCACTAAGTATCAGGACAGATAGGGAGAATTTTGCCTAAGGACATTAACTTCATTGGTCCAACTCTGTTGGGAGGAAGAAAACATCTACTTCATATCTTTTAATTGTCATGAAAATATCTAAAAAAGTAATGCTGAGAATAATTAATGGTAGTGTTTCAATTAATATTTCATTTTAAGGATTCTCAGTTAATGGTAAGTAGTATTTTAATGCTTATTTCACAAATGATAATTTTTTCAATTATATTAAATAGCAAACATAACAATTTATCTTCTGGATATATGTGGAATTTAATTGAATATCATCTTTTATAGAATGTTTCAAAAGTTTTAATACATTTATGTTAGTCAAGAGGATTATACTGAATCCTGAAAAAGAATTTATTGTGCCATAGATCAAAGACTAGCTTAAAAAAATGTGTAACCTATCAATTTTTGAAAAGGCTGAGATTTTTTTTCTACACTAATAAAAATGATATGTTAGGTTTTCCTATGGTATAGATTGTATTTAATATTTTCCAATAACAATTTTATGTATGATATAAGATATTTATTTATTTTCCATGTTTATACATTTTATAAATAACTCAAGGTGGATGTCTATGGAGATTCTCAGTCATCCAGGTCATGGTTGTCCTAAAGGTGCTTTTTCAAGAGGCAACTGGACTTTCTGGTTTTTCTTTGAATTCGTTTCCCTTCTCACCAAGAAGCTTCTTCAGCTCTCAGAGCTTCAGTTCAGTATTACCATTTTTGTTTGTTTACTATAGTGTTTTTTATTACAGCATTAGACATAGAATCACCACAAGATTCTCTTGCAATAATGCTACTCTTCAGTTCAGCTGACTAATTTAACTTCCTTTAACCTTCTCTCATCTTCCTCTCCAGCTCTCTTCTCTCTCATTTTACTTCTTTTGTCCTCAATATACTCTTGCCTTTAACTCAAGAATTCATTTCTGTTGAGATAGTAAAGGCAATCTTTTTTCATCAAGGTCTACTTTTTCCACTTAAAAGAAAATCTTGCAAGGATAATGATTCAATTTGGTCATTACTTAAGTCTATTTAAAAACAGTGAAGAAGCAAAATTTCTAGTTTGCACAATTTGCACTTACTTAAGTGTTTGAAGAGATGAAATGGCAATATGCAGTTAAATGTTTCTCATCGGGCCCTTATTCTGCCACTCTTTGTATTTTCTATTTATTTTCTTAAGGAATCTATGGCTGTTAGCTTGGGTTTCTAAATGTATCTTGAAACGCTGAATCGGTACATTACTTGCCATAGAATATATTAAATTGTGGAACACAGTTTAAAGTGGTGCTAAAGTGCGCACACACACATCAGAATGAACAAAGACTTGCAACAAAAGTCAATAATAATAATAATAAAAGTTTCTTTCAACATATAAATAACAAGAAAAAAGTCAAGGAAACAGTCGGTCCACTAAAGAGAGAAGATAGCAAGGAAGTAACAGGCAGTAGAGAGAAAGCAGAACTGCTTAACACATTCTTTGCATCAGTCTTCACACAAAAAGAAACTACAGCCCAACTTACCAAAAATCTTGGAGCACTGGGAAACTACCAGAGGATTGGAAAAGAACTGATGTGGTTCCCATCTTCCAAAAAAAAAAAAAAAATGGAAAAAAAAACAGAATCAGGAAACTACAGACCAAGTAGCCTAACCTCAATACCTGGGAAGATACTGAAAGAAATAATCAAAAAACAGATCTGTGAACATATAGAAACAAATAAAGTTATAACTAGGAGCCAGCATGGGTTTGTTAAAAACAGATCATGCCAAACCAATCTTATTTCATTCTTTAACAAACTGACTAAATTAGTAGACCAGTGAAATGCTACGGACATATTTAGACTTCAGCAAGGCATTTGACAAAGTAGACCACAACCTACTTCTTGGTAACCTAGAAAAATGTGGGATAGACAGTATCATCACCAGATGGATTTGTAAGTGGCTGACAAACCATACTCAAAGCATAGTCCTTAATGGTACTACATGGAGGGAGGTAAACAGTGAGGTACTACAAGGTTCTGTCTTAGGCCCGGTATTCTTCAATAACTTTATAAATGACTTAGATGAGGGAATAGAAGGGGAACTCATCAAATTTGCAGATGACACTAACCTGGCAGGAATAGCCAACACCCCAGAAAACAAGCTCAGGATCCAAAAAGATCTTGACAGACTTGAACAATGGGTTTATCCAACAAAATGAAATTTAATGTGGAAAAAAAGCAAGGTTTTACACCTGGGAAGGAAAAACCAAAGGTACAAGTATAGATTAGGTGAAACCTGACTCAAAAACAGTAACTGAGAAGGATCTTGGAGTCTTAAATATGAGTCAGTAGTGTGCGGCAGCAGCCAAAAAGCTAATACAATCCTTGGTTGTATAACCAAGGGATAGAATCAAAATCATGTGAAGTATTAGTGCCACTTTATAAAGCCTTAGTAAGACCACACCTGGAATACTGCATCCAGTTTTGGCCACCACATTACAAAAAAGATGTGGAAACTTTGGAAAAAGTGCAAAGAAGATGATTAAAGGCCTGAAGTCTAAAACATATGAAAAACGGTTCCAGGATTTGGCTAGAGAAAAAAAGAACTAGAGGGGACATGATAGCAGTAATCCAGTGTTTGAGAGGCTGCCACAAAGAGGAGGGGGTCTATTTATTTTCCAAAGCACCAGAGGGCAGGACAAGAAACAATGGATAAAAACTAATCAAGGAAAGAAGCAACCTGAAATTGAGGAGAAACTTCCTAACAGTGAGGACAATTAACCAATGGAACAGCTTGCCTTCAGACATTGTGGGTGCTTCATCACTGGAGGTTTTTAAGAAGGGACTGAACAGTCACTTGTCTGAAATGGTATAAAATGTCCTGCAGGGGGCTGGACTAGAAAATATCCAAGCTCTATTCTGATTCTAACATGGCAAAGCATGTTGGCACTCTATGCTGCAATTGTTAACACACAATTTACTGGATTGAAACATGGTTTTCTGAATCATACCTTATGCTAAGTCTTAACTTAGCATAATTTATGGTTTACAAACCACAATTGCTGGGTTCATACCAGGGGTGAAATGCTACCAATTTGGGCTGGTTCGCCTGAACCGGTAGTAAAAAATGCTACCAGTTTGCCAGAACCAGTAGTAAAAAAATGCTTTAAAAAAATAAAAAAAAACTTCCAACAATTGCGCAGAACAACTGATTGTTGCACAGCTGATCATTGGAACTTTTTTTAAAAAAAAATCAGCATTTTTTTACTACCGGTTCTAGTGAAAAATGCTAAAAAAAGTAATAAAAAAAGTTCCGATGATCAGCTGTGAGACAATCAGCTGTGCTGCACAAGTTATATTCGCTAGAAAGCAGGATTTCCTGCTTTCTAGTGAATGTAAATCGCACGGCACAGATATTCCCCCCTCGCTGTTCTACTTACCTTTGCAGACTCAGAAAAGGCTTGTTAATGCCTGCAGTGTGCATGCACGCAAAGTGTGCGTGCATGCACATGTGAAACAAACTAGTAGCAGAATTCAGAGCATTTTACCCCTGGTTCATATATCTTAAAACAGACGTTCTCAAATTTTCTAGCATAATGATCCTCTAAAATGGTAAATTTCTGCAACCTCCTACACAAATAAATTTAAGAACAAATCAAGGAATAAATTGCTGCAATTGGTGGGTGGTTTCAACAGATCTGTTTAAGTATTATTCAAAACTCTGAGCTTGCTGTCTATTGACCTCGGCAAACCTGCTATGGACTTGCGGAGACAAAGGAGGGTGAGTTTTTACAGTTCTGCTTTGCCAGTGAAAAAAGAAAGCCTCGAGGTCCACAGTCACCATTACACTTTCCTTCAACTGAAATCAAACCATATTTCAGCGTAATATGATATGTAATAAGATTTTCATGTCTGCTAGGTACATATATGCATACACATTTTATGGCAATATTTTTTAACGTCATCAACCATAAAATATGTGGACTTCAACTCCCTGAATTCTACAGCCAGAAGGGTGGGAATTGAAGTTCATACATCCTAAAGTTGCTGAAGTTGAGAAACACTGTTCTATAAACAATAAATATGCCTCCAGCTACTGGATGTACAAAAATGAAGCTTAATGGAATATATCTGCTCCATATTTTATATTATATACTAACATGCCAGATGTATTTGATATTTTTTCTTTATTTCAGATATACTTGAATGTTCTTTGCTACTTCTAAGATAGGTTTAAATTATATCTTGACACCCATTATATACTTCAAATACAAATGATTCTTTAGATGCAATTTTTTTTTAATTTGATTTATATGCCGCCCTTCTCCGAAGACTCAGGGCAGCTTACAATGTGCTCAGCAATAGCCTTCATCCTTTTGTATATTTATACAAAGTCAGCTTATTGCCCCCACAACTGGGTCTTCAATTTACCTACCTTAGAAAGGATGGAAGGCTGAGTCAACCTTGAGCCTTGGCGAGATTCGAACCCTGCAGTAATTGCAGGCAGCTGGTCTTAATAACCAGCTTAATAACAGGGTGCCTTAAACCCCTGTACTACCAAGGCCCTACCAAGGCAATGAGCTTTTATATAATAAAAAAGAGAAAAAAAACACTTATATTTTTCAAATGTTAATTTTCCAGAAACATTTGCTAAGTCAAACCTGCTTTGCATCTCCCTTGTAAATGGATGTCTGATACATTCTACATTTCTTCTATGTAGTCTAAGAGTTTCGTTACCAGAGAAGCAGGTGTTATTTTGTTTGTTTCAGCAAAATTGCAGCAACTTAAGCAATGGTATACATATTACATTGGAGTATGAACAGGTGCATGGCCCCCTAATGTTATGGATATTATTAGGATGTGTATTTGCATATTAATATTTATGTCTCAATTATGCAGTTTAGTGTCACTTGCGAGCAGCTGTTTCAGGATAGAAAACTTCTGGTAAATTAGAAGAAGGATTTTGAAGGGTGTTAAAAGATGGCAACTTCTTGTAGGGCTTTTTTTCCCCAGGAAAACTTGAAACTTCATTTCTGAGCCAAACTTATACAGAGTTTTGCATCTGTTACTTTGTATAAGCTCTTTATTTATCCTTAAAGAGAGGGGTTAGTGCTTAAATTCTGGTGAAACTTTCCACTTATGAAGAAGAAGGAAACGCTGTGGTGATGATGCCAATCAATATTATATAGCAATATAATATTGAAAATATTAGATTCCTAAAATCTAATATTTAGTTTATATAAAGGGATTATCTCTAAATAGGGTTTTTCCCTTTTCCTAAGCATATATAGATTTTTATTTATTTCTCTAATAAACTGTGATTAGGGCAACAAACCATCTAGTTTTATAATTTGTATATCATTTCTATTTTATGTGCATGCCAACAAACTATCCAATTTTCTAGCTGTCAAATCTCTTTACCAGTGGTTTTTCCTACATGAAGAATTCTATTTGGCCTAGATTTACTGTCCACAGAGAAACTTCCCAAAAATTGAAAGTATGTTGGTTTACACTTCTCTAAAATATTACCTATTATGCAAATTCTAAAAACTACTCAAGTTGAGAGAACATTGTCTCTCAATGATCTTCTGTCCTTAAGACATCAATTCTTTGGACTGGTTTTCTATATTTACATATATTTTAACATCTGCTCAATTATTTTAACACCCCAGAGGAAAGGCCCAGATTACTAATTCAAATGAGATTAAAAACCATCAACACAATAGCCAGTTTATCAAGCCCTTTAGCTTTCTTCTGCTTTCTTAGGGGAATGAATTTTTAATGTTAAAAATTATTTTTCATAGAAAGATTACTAATATAGTAAATATAACATCAATCCCCATGAAAGCATTGCAACCAAGCTAATTAGTATTTTGTACTGGGTTTAGAAAACATAGGGGAACATAAGTAGAAGAACATCTGATTTTACTTGTTGGGTATTACTTTTAGATAATAAGCACAGGGTTGCAATTGAAAATATATGCGTATGGCACAATGACCTAGATATCAGAATATTGTTACAGTCTGCAATATCTGAATCAAGTTGGAATAGGACATTGCTCAGAACAGTGATGGGTTGCTACCGGTTCACCCTGGATTGGGCAAACTGGTAGCAGCGGTGGCGGGAAGCTCCGTCCACGCGCCTGAACGTCTCTGCGCATGTGCAGAAGCGTTGCATGTGAGCGCCCACGAACGAACCGGTAGCGATGGAATTTGAATCCCACTACTGGCTCAGAATCATAGAACAATAAAAAACAACCATGGAAGAACAGGCTGCTTAGATATAATACTGGTATCCGCACTGCTTTCCTCTCTTCCCATTTGAGCTTTTTTCCCAGTGTTAGACCTGCAGTTTTACAAAAATATTTGCAACATTGACACAGATATGGGAGCCTCAAAAACAGCCAAATAATATAAGGGTTTTTTTCTTGAAAGGTAGTGGATGTTTCAGGAGAAAAGAAAGTTTAGAGGCACAGCAGAGAAAAGCAGAATGTGGAAAAGTGCAAGTGCTGTACATCTTGGGCATGAACAGAGAAAATAAAAGCAGAAGATATCCCAGAATGGAATTAAAACAGAAGGCAGAATAGTGAGAAGAAAACATTTCTCTGAATACTATAGAACAGAGGTGTCAAACTCATGACGTCATGACAGCATCACATGATGTATTGGGACTCTTTTCCCCTTCATTAAAACAGGCATGGGTGTGGCCAGCACATGATGCATCCAGCCAGAGATGGGCTGCTGCCGCTTCAGACCAGTTCGCCTGAACCGATTGTTCCGATTCTGCACTGTTCGGAGAAGCCCATGGTGACTCCAAGTGGCTTAAAAAACGAAAACCTCAAATACAAATCCAGTAAACGCTTACATACACACATATCCATTGAATAGCAATGAAACAAAATATAAGAGAGAGAAAATAGAATGCACTCATATATCACTTTTTTATCTTGCTTTTTTTCAAAATATTTCACAATCCTTAGATCAAGATTTTAAAAACTATCTGTCTGGGGTCCAGTGCTTAAGTGTCTGTTCCAGGTCAGTCTAACTGGGTAAAAAAAATCTGGCAGCTCTATTTTTAAAGAAATGCATGATTTAATTCTTATTTCCCAAAAGGCTGCTGCTGAGTCAACCAAAACCCTGAAGGAAAATTAGACTCATACAGAAAGTGTTTATTGTCTAATTACTAAGTTTTATTTTATTTTTGCCAAAGTTAGATAGCAAACCTACACCTCTAACAAATTCTTTTTAAGCTATATTTTAATCATATGGTTTTTTTAATTATTTATTTTTGCCATTTTATGTATGCATTTTATGTATACACAATTCACAAATCAATCTTTAATCTTAAAACAATAAAAATAAAAAGTGACAATCTCAGATAAAAATATAAATTAAGAAAAAAAGAGAAGAAAATAATTCACCTTTGTATTTTATACTTATCCATAATTGTTAGTTGTGAAGTTGTGTCCGACCCATCGTGACCCCATGGACAACTTTCCTCCAGGCCTTCCTGTCCTCTACCATCCTCTGGAGTCCATTTAAGCTCACGTCTACTGCTTCAGTGACTCCATCCAGCTACCTCATTCTCTGTTGTCCTGTTCTTCTTTTGCCCTCAATCATTCCCAGCATTAGGCTCTTCTCCAGTGAGTTCTTCCTTCTCCACCAAAGTATTTGAGTTTCATTTTCAGGATCTGGTCTTCTATAGAGCAGTCAGGGTTGATTTCCTCTAGGACTGATCGGTTTGATCGCCTTGCAGTCCAAGGGACTTGCAGAAGTCTTCTCCAGCAATCCATAATTACTGGGTTGCTAATGAATTTACTGCTGTAATATATATACCTGGTTTTTATTTAGTTTCAATTTTCACAAGTTTGGGTTTACAATGTTTATGTCTTCATCTCTTCCCCCCACCCCTTTCTGTCATTTGTGTCTGTGTCTGTGTGAATTGTTTCACTGTATTATGCCAGTCTTCTTTTCCCCTGTTGATATTGCTGCCTAAAGATCTTCACTGTAAAATTGAGAAATTTAACCCAGAAGTTATTCACTCCTGGTGATTAATACTTTTAGTTTGCATCATAGAGCTGAAAGGGCTGGAAGGGATAAAAAACTAATTTGTTCAACCTCACTGCTACAATGCAGGATCATTCATAAATTGGCTTTCCATAGATATTTCACTGTAATTCTGAATGTCAATGAGGTTTACAAATGCCAATGCTTGACATGCATTATATTTTAGTCATTAGACAAATAATTTTAGTAACCAGCTCCTTTGCCTCTTCTACAATTGTAAACCTTCATATGACTTTCCTTGAGTTTTAGGCTCCCAATAAGATTATATCCTATCTTCTGTTGTATCTCTGCTATGGTCCTTGCTGCATGAAATTCCAGTGGCAACTGAAGATATGAAGTATAATACAGCATGTTTACAAAAAAAATACTTGAAGTCTTTTATGTGAGTTCAGTGATGAGATTACACTGCAGAATTTTCTGGAAGGTAGAGAAGATTTATGCAAAGTTCCACATCCTTTCCAAAGTAAATTATAAGATTAATAATTTATTTATTTATTTATTTATTTATTTATTTATTTATTTATTTATTGGTTGGTTGGTTGGTTGGTTGGTTGGTTGGTTGGTTGGTTGGTTCGATTTATATGCCGCCCTTTTCCGGAGACTCAGGGCAGCTTACAATGTGTTAAGCAATAGCCTTCATACTTTTGTATATACCTGCTTAGTAGGGCTTTCGCCGCCCCCCCCCCCAGCAGTGTTCTTTTTTTATATATATACAAAGTCAGCTTATTGCCCCCACAAACCGGGTCCTCATTTTACCTACCTCGAAAGGATGGAAGGCTGAGTCAACCTTCTGTTCAATTTCTGTTTGCTATTCCAAGTTATTATATTTGTTCCTTATTTCTATTTCATGTGCTGCTGAAATGGATAGCTAATATATTATGAAAGGCCATTTCATATGACATTTCAATGGTACTATGTACTATGGCTTCTTGCATAACCATGTTTAGATGAGATTTGTGGAATGCCTAGATCCAGTTCTTTAATCACTTTGGTGTAGTTGCCATGGGGACATGGAGCAGGGATCTGTAAGATTTTTGAAACAGAGAACCATGCTCAATCTTTAAGTGTCCTGCCACTGATTATTTTTTATATATATTTAGGAATTGATATCTTCTTCCCATTTAAAATTACAATTTGACAATATTGAATTGAATTGTAATGTATGCAACCCAAGGTTACAACTGTTTGTGGTTTGCCTCCCAGTTTGCCTCCCAATGGGCATGATATAAATTTGGTAAATAAACTTTTGAAGAAGCTCTGAAGACATTCAGTTTGTGCACCCCAATTGGTATAAAGAGTTTCTAATAACTTTTTTTTAATATCAGGGAATCCCCGTTACTGTCTCATAAGATGTACATTGGTCTAAATGAAATTTGTAATGTTGAAAGAGCTCTAAAAGGCACAAAACAGGTTATATTTATAACCCCCCACAAAAATAAATTATATTGTGTTACCATGTTTCCCCGAAAATATGACCTAGCCCAAAAATAAGCCCTAGCCTGATTTTTGGAGATGGGAGTAATATTTATTGATTGATTGATTGAATTTCTATACCGCACTTCTCCTGAAGGATTCAGGGCAGTGAACAGATTAAGATTTCATATACATATAATAATATATGTTTTCTGAGGTTTTTGTGGGTGTTTGTATGTAGGTCTTTGGTTATTCGGGTTTTCTCCCGCATAAAATTGGAGGTTTCTTGGCAACGTTTCGACGAAGTCTCATTCGTCATCTTCAGGCTGGTGTTCTTGGCTTCATGCTTCTAGGAGCAATGTGTGTGATCGCAGCTGTTTCTTCCTTTTAACTGCCAGTGGGGTGTGAACTGATTTGGTGGGAGCTTGGTTGTGTTCTGATTGGGCGGAGGTGTGTTCTGATTGGTTGGGGGTTTGGCTGTGCTCTGATTGGAAGGGGGGTTGGCTGTGCTCTGATTGGCTGGGTGTGTGTTCTGTTTAGGTGGGGGCTTGGTTGTGCTCAGGTTAGTCTGAGTAGCAGGGGGATTTGAGCTGGTGAGCTGTGTTGCTGTTGTTTGGCTTCGTATTCATGGCCGTGCTACCTTTTCATGATGGGTAGCAGACTGACACCCACCATGAAGAGGTAGCACGGCCACGAACACGAAGCCAAACAACAGCAACACAGCTCACCAGCTCAAATCTGCAGCAGAGCCATTTTTTGGGGGGGGGGAGGGTGTCAAAAGAAAATAAGACCTGGTCTTATTTTCAAGGAAACATGGTAATTTAGCATAGTTGATATTGAAAATATATGTAGTATGTATATAAAGATTTATATATACTTAGTTTGTATGTTGTGATTTGTATTGTCTTATGTAATTTTATGGTTGTGAATATTTTGTATAGTTTTTATTTTTTTAACTTCAATAAAGTTTGTTTTTTAAAACCATATACATCTATCTATCTATCTATCTATCTATCTATCTATCTATCTATCTATCTATAAATGTAGTAGTTAAAGCATTTATTATACTTCCTTTCTGTTCCAGGTGTTCAGTTATATAACAATCCTCCATTTTTCCCCACAATAACACCCTTCTGAGGTATATTGGTCAGAGAGCATGTTTGGTCCAAAGATAGCTAGTAAATTTCTATAGCTGAAGATGGATTTGAAATTGGATTACCTAGGCCAGTGCTGTCAAACTCCTGGCCTGTGGGCCAGATGCATCATGTGCTGCCACACCCATGCCCCTTTTAGCGAAGGGGAAAAAAGTCCTGAAACATCACGTGACGTTGCTCTGACAACTTGAGTTTGACACCCCTGACATAGGCCCTAAAACAATAATTTAATCACTAAACCACATACAAATTATATTTTCACCTCCTTTAAAAGTACCAATCTCTATGGATTTTCTAGTTTTGTGTATATTTTCTGGATGTAGGTCCGATACTTAGACTTCTGTAACTTATATGTTGTACAACATTTTATGTTATTCAAGGACAATATTATAGTAAAATGAACTGTATATTTCTCAGAATTTAGTAACTGGTAGATACCTTTCTTTTTGCATAGTTTATAGATCATTCCTAGATGTACCCGGTCAAACATGGGTTTCACTGAAGTTATTGAGAGTAATGTTAAAGAAGAAAATATGAATTTACAAAGCCTAGTGAATAGCAAGGAAGTCAATTTGGGTGAGCCATACATTTCAGGGGATTAAAGCAAAACTCATCCCTGGAGAGTCCAAGGGGAAAATTATCTGATGTCCCTACTTGAAGCTGAGCATTCTTTTACATGGAGAGGGAAAGAGATAATAATGGGCAAGCTGTGACATTTAAGAGATGAGGCAATTCAATGCTACAAAGTTAATGAGGGAAAAAATTATCCAGTTGAACTTTTGCACTTTAATTACCATGTTTGACCTTTTCTTTTTTGGTTCTTTTTTCTTCTTTTTCGTTCTCTTTGATTCCTTTGTTTCTCTGCATTTCTTCACTTTTCAAAAACTTATTAACTCAGTATTCTTTTTGAGGTATCCATTTTCTCTTTCCTCTCAGGGAAGGAGATGCCTCTGGTTTCTAGTGATTTCCAGTTATTAAGAATACTTACCTAGTGTAGGACATGATAGTTTACCGAGTACTTGTATTTTTTAAATAGAAATTAGTTTTTCTTAAAAGAAAATAATGCCTTTTTTTGTTCACTCTCTATAGTATGGATGGATGGATGGATACATGCATACAAACATACATACATACATACGTTAGAGTTTTATTTCAAATCACCAGTATTAACCTTGACTAATCTAAGCTCCATTTATTCCAGTAAACCTAGAATCATTGAATCATAAAACTGGAAGGGACTATCATGTCAATTGTCTGCTTAGTGCAGGGATACAAATTAAAGCATTCCCAGTAAATGCCTGCCTAATGTCATATTTAAATATTGGTGTTTTTTTTTTTAAAAAAAACAACAACTTGATTTATTGAGTAATCATATTTGATTGTATTTTACATGGCACTGGACTATAATGCATGGGTTCAAAGTCCCAAAAATGTTAGCAATTTGCATGCAGCCTCTTCTAGTACATTCAGCATGTATTAAATCTATCAAGGAGCTTTCAAAAAGAAGCTTGCTCAAGGACAGAATTATTGCCTTTTTGAAATCCCATCACCTTCTGTTCACTCTATTGTTCAAAATCTGCAGAATGATCTGAATGATCTATAAATAATTGCATTTATCTCATCTTTGCCTTATTTGTGCTTTAGAGTTTAGCCTTCCACAGTTATTTTTTTCTCTCCTAGCAGATTTAGGATTTAGGAGTACTCTTAGGAGTACTCATCTCAAACGATCTAAGCCCCAGAGCTCACTGTAACAGCATTGCCAGAAAGGCACTAAGAGTCGTTAACTTAATTTTGTAAAGTTTCTTCTCCGGTAATATTGTATTGCTAACTAAGGCATACAAAACCTTTGCCAGATCAATTCTTGAATACAGCTTGTCTGCCTGGAACCCACACTGTATTTCAGACATTACCATGATTGAGCGGGTTCAGAGGTATTTTATGAGAGGAGTACTCCACTCCTCTACTGATAATAGAATTCCCTATGCCACTAGGCATACAATTTTGGGCTTGGACAATCTGGAATTGCACCTCCTGCGGTCCGATTTAAGTATAGTACACAAAATTGTCTGCTACAACGTCTTGCCTGTCAATGACTTCTTCAGTTTTAACCACAATAGTACATGGGCAAACAATCGATACAAACTCAAGGTAAACCGCTCCAAATTTGATTGCAGGAAATATGATTTCAGCAACAGAGTGGTCAATGCCTGGAATGTTCTACCTGACTCTGTTGTTACAGCCTCAAACCCTCACAGTTTCAACTTCAAACTGTTTACCGTGGACCTCACTCCCTTCTTAAGAGATCCATAAAGCGGGTGTGCATAAGCTCATCAGCATGCCTACTATCCCCGTCTTACTGTCCCCATTTATTTGTATTTGTTTATGTTTATGTTCATACCTATACTTGTTATCTGTACATGTTTGACAAACAAAATAATAAAAAATAAATATAAATAAATAGATTCAGGAGTGGGATCAACTCTAAATTCCTTGTAAGTTACTCATTGCCTGTTGTTGTGAGTAGCAGGTGCCTTTACAGCTTCAGCTGGTTATTTGGGTGACTTTCGGTACAGTATACTTTTCAAAGGACATTAGGAGATCAGCCTTATTTTTGACTGAAGTCAAAAGTTCAATTATCAAGATCATTTTTTGTTGTTATTGCTGTGAACAGCTATTGCCTTGTTATGAAGTTTTTTACATTCTTTACAACTTCACAGAGAACTTCATTCATTCAGAGAACAATGAAGTCTTTTACAGACTTTTAAACTCATATCATCCCCATCTTGCATAAGCAATTCATCTGATAAAAAAAATGGCAGCAGTCTGGGTAGGGAAGGTTTCTTCTACAAGGGAAGAAGAAAGTTTTATAAACTGTTGATTTTCAATTTCTGTCTGTAGATCCCATTCTAAAGAGTTATGAGTCATGTCTACTTGGGAAGTAGGGTCAGAGTTACTGAAATTGTCTATTTAATTTGTATTCATCCGCATTCTGCTGGATTTGGATAGTTTGTGTTGTGGAATGCACACACTATTCTCTTCTTCCTTCCCCCCCAATTCTTCAGTTTTATATTTTATTGAATTGTAGCTGGAGCAGATAGATAGATGACCTACCAAGTATTACAGTTTATAAAAAATATATTAAAAGTCTATAAAATGAATGTAAAGTCTATAAAAATGAAAAAAAAGCAAGTTTAAAGATAAAACAAAACAGAGAGCTTAGATTTGGACCTTCTTACCTATCATCATGTTTAGGCCATTCCTCCAACTTTATTTATGAAATGAAACAGCTAAAACATAATACAGAACCATTTTATTCCCTGGAAAATATCATTTAGGAATATAACACCAACCAACACCTCCCCACTTGATTTGGCAGAGAGCAGGTACATCTCAAAGGAGGGGCGGTTGCAAAATCTGCAAAATGGTGGATGTGTTTTCCTGATCAAAGTCCCTCTTCTGTTCTGACCTAGGCTTCCTTAGGAAGCATGAAGCAACGTCTTAATCCCAGTAAAACCTATTTTATTAACACAACTCTGAATTCCGTTCATTCACAGTCAACAAGTCTTTGGCAAATAGTCTTTCAGAGGAACGTTTCTACCCCCACCTTATCTCACTTGGAACACTGCCAGAGAACCAATTTCCAAATGCAGAGAAACTTGGCACAAAGTCTAGAGTCACGAACAGAACTTTCCAATCTTGAAACTAGATGAACTAATTGCTTCCTGCAAAAACCCACATCCCGTTCGCTCCTCTTTTATGTCGTGGGAGGAGAGGTAATCATATCCAAGGTGTGGCCTTACTCCAAAGTCTACCCTGCTTTCTTAATTGTTCTTGTCTTTTTTAATTGTTCTTGTCTTCTGGCAGCTCTGCGCATGCACACACTGGGAACGGGCTCCAGCTGTTCCTCTGCCTCGCTGCTTTCTAACTCCCTCTCTGCCTCCGATGCAGAGCCCTCATCTGAGCTTTCTGCAGCCCCAAGGCCTGGCCCAGGTTCCTCCCCAGCCTCTTCATTGTCCAGCTCTGCTGGCTGCTGATGGGCCACATTATCTTCTAAACATGTTTGATGTTCACATACTGTATGTACAAAATGGGTGGGGCTTCAGTAACATCATCATGCCTACAATTATGCGTTCTCAATCAGGAATACTGTATGCAGAAACAAGGGACTCATCTGCACAGCTTCTACTTCTCATCCAAAATATCATGTTCATCACCCTTGATTAGAAAAATGGATATTTGGGGAAGAGCTGAGAGGTCTGCACAAGTTTCCTAATGCTCCATTTCTTCTCACAGTGTTTTTGTAGTATGTGGAGGGAGAAAATAAGATAAGCATTATCAATACTTTATATAAGACTGAGTAGTGGACAAATGGCCTTTAAGGCTGCTTCCTATCATAATCTGAAGAATTGAATTGCAACTCTGCTAGTCTCCTAGAGGAAAATTATTAAAATTGCAAAATTATAATCCAAATCCAAAGAACTAACTAACTGATTATGGGTGCCTAACGTGATTAGAGATTTTAATATCTCAGTCATCTATCCAACTGCACTGTAAACTGCTTTGGGAAAAAAAGTAAAGTAGCATTCACTTAAATATGTAGAGTACACACATTGTGTTAGAATGGCCACAAGGCTGTGGCTGACACTACAGCATCCTCTCTTTTCCTTTAACACATTGTTTTGAAATTATAATGTCTCTTGAATATTTTTTTTCCTTCCAAACAGAGAAACTACGGATAGCTTTACATGGCAGTTCAATGCTAATTCATTAATATATGCATATTTGATTCAATGAAGCCACTTCTGAGTAAGCATTTGGATGTCAGCAGCCTACATGATTGAGGCTTAGTCATTCTGCCCTAGTAAGGTTAATATATAATGGGCCCTAAAAGAAATGAGACTCCAAATGTCTGGCAATGCAGATCTTCAAAATATGAATCACTTTTGCTAGCATCATTCATATTTGCTTTTTTATTCTCAATTTGCACATTTGCCTCTTTGCTGCACATACAAAATTTTCCATTATAAAAAATAAACATACTGTAAGTACTTTGCTCTAATCCCTAGAGCAAACTGTCTCTTTATCAAGCTCAATATGAATCTGAAAAGCCAAGTACATTTTGCTAAACTTCACATTTTTTTCATATCTTAATACAAGCATTTGCCTGTGCATCAAAGTATATGTTTATTTGATTTTAGCAATACACCTGATGACTTGAACTGCGCTACTATCTAAAGGAAAATCCATAATATTTTTCTTTGAAAATATCTAGAAATGTAGAGTAGAGTAGAGTAGAGCAGAGTAAAGTAGAGTAGAGTAGAGTAGAGTAGAATTGAATTGAATTGAATTGAATTGAATTGAATTCTTTATTGGCCAAGTGTGATTGGACACACAAGGAATTTCCCTTAGGTGTATATGCTGTCAGTATACATAAGGAGAATAAAATACATTCATCAAGAATAAAAAGATACAACACTTAGTGATAGTCAAGGTTACTAATAAGCTATCAAAGAAACAAATAAAAACAACATAATTTAAAGATACAAGTAACATGGTTATAGTAATAAGTGGGAAGAGATAGATACTAGTAAAGAAGAGAAGAATTATAGTAATACAATCTTAGTAAATTATTTGACAGTGTTGTGGGAATTAGTTGTTAAACAGAGTGATGGCATTTGGGGAAAAAACTGTCCTTGTGTCTAGTTGTTTTGGTGTGCAGTGCCTTATAAGATCTTTTTGAGGGTAGAAGTTGAAACTATTTATGTCCAGGATGAGAGGGGTCTGTAGATATTTTCACAGCCCTCTTTTTGACTCATGCAGTATACAGATCCTCAATGGTTGGTAGCAACTGTTTTTTCTGCAGTTCTAATTATCCGTTGAAATCTGTGTATGTCTTGTTTGGTTGCAGAGGCAAACCAGACAGTTATAGAGGTGCAGATTCAATAATTCCTCTGTAGAACTGAATCAGCAGCTCTTTGGGCAGTTTGAGCTTTCTGAGTTGGCACAGAAAGAACATTCTTTGTTGAGCTTTTTGGCGAGAAAATAAGGGATTTTCATACAAAAAGTATGGCGACAAAATAAGAGATAATTATGTTATTCCTAATATGACCAGGGATAGTGTCCAATATTTTGCTACCTGAAAAAAAAAAATAAGCTGTCCCATTTCTCTTCCCATCACAAAAAAAATCATCAGGGACATACATTAATGTTAATTGGCAATAAAAGCAAAAAAGAGCACATTGATATGCAATATTTTGTCTTCCATGGTTTCAAAATTCCGCTGTTTGAGGCAGTTAGCTCACTCTGCTTAGTAGAGTCTGAACTAAATTGGAATGGAATAGGATCATTTACACATGGTAGGAAAGTTCTTTAATGTTCTTATTCTGTCTTCTTAATCATGGCAGAGCTGTTATATTTATCTATTTCCAAATATAAAATGTGCATTTAAAACATCAGATCCTCAAAACCAGTAAAATCCTATATTTTGTCTAAAACTGCAATGTGGATTAGTATTTAAATTATTTTCATTTAAATTATTTCATTTATTTATTTCTCCCATATTTATTATTTTTACAAATAACTCAAAGTGGCAAAGTATATATAGGAAGTGGCAAAGTATATATAGTTGGAAGTGGTGAAGTATATATAGTTGGAAGTGGCGAAGTATATATAGGAAAATACTATTATTTTCCCCATAACAACAACTCTGTGAGGTGAGGAAAATTCCCACGTGAAAATTGGCTTTACCTGTGTAGGATGGCCTATGTAGGATGGGGCATTTGGAAACCATAGTTTCTTTCCACTTACATACATTTGTAATGAAAATAACAGAGTATCTTTAGAAATGAATAATTTCATTCTAGAAATGAATAATCTCATTTCTAAAGATTCAGATTCGTTCTGTCTTCAGTATCCACTGAATAATGAGGATGGCACAGTAGCTATGGAGATTTTTTGGGAATCTTTTATTGAAATACTTGCCAGATAGGACCCTGCTTAGCTTTTGAAATTTGCCAAGTTTGACTTGGTGCTGCCATCTAGCTGGTTAAATGAATCAGCTCCCAGGAATCTCTTCCAAATCAGTGTGTTCACGTTTTCAGATCTTATAAGTCTTTTCTCCATGTGTGTCCTTTGCCAGAAGTATGCTGTTCAACAAGTGCATTTTTAATAACAATAGTGCTTTATTAATTCTTCAAAGGTTTTAAAAGATAATGTACAAACAGGGGGAAACCAAGAAAGAAAACAGCTTGTTTGCATTAGTGTCCAATTTACTGAATTATCTTCTCCAAATAAGATTGTCTTGGAATTATCAAATGAAATGTTTTAATTCAACCAGATATTAGTTGAATTAGGTGTATTTTTTAATTTGTTAAGGGGGAAAATGATATATTATTTCTGTTATAAGGTTATAGTAAAAAAAAAAAATGCTGTACATTTCCCTGAAATCCTAAAAAGGATGACAGGCTATTTTAAACAAAGATTGAATTGTTCTTTTAGAGCTATTTTCTAGATTTTAGAGAAGATTATTTTATTTTAGAGGTGCTGGGTAATTTGGCTTAAAGCATTCAAAATGTGATGTGTTCTTTAATTTCTGTGTTCTATAGAACAAGATACAAAATACCCTGAATAAGTCAACTATTAAGAGAGACTGAGGGATAACAACTAGCTGAAAGTGAGCCAGTGAGTTTTCATGTTTGAAGATGGATTTGAACCTGGGTCTCAACAGTCTTAGTCTAAAAGTTTAACTTCAACACCACATTGGAATGCTAAGCAAAAATGTCTGGAAGAAGCCTGACAGGTCACCTTACCAATCATTCTGATCTGTTTTCTGAACAGTATTCTTCTATACCATAATGACAGCTGCATTATAGCATTTCAGAATTTGACATTACACTTTAAAACAAAATACTGTAATTTAGAAAATGGTGTAAATTGGCAATATATTAAGGGTCAGATACTCTGTCCATGAACCCTTCATTTTATCTTCCTTTGTGGAGTTATCTTGAGAAATGTCAGTTTGTTCAAGGGTTTGCCATTTGGGAATCTCTAAAGTGTTACATCAGGACTATGACACTGTAAAGGGAATATATTATTAAACCCTTGAACTCACATAATGCAATGTGATGATTGCTTAGATCAGGATCACTGAGGTAGGGCAGAAGGCAAACTGAGTCCAAAGCACTCAGAGTTTGTGGAGACATGAAAAATATACATTCCCTGAGTTTTCTTCACTTACTGTAATATGTCTCAAATCTGAACCAGCAATACATCAAGCACCATTTTCATTTCAAGACAGTGGGCAGGTCTGGATAAGCCACTTAGTGTCTGCCAATTGCAGGGAAATTTTTCTGTCAGTGCTAGTAATGGATCCTGAGCCCTAATTACTCAAAAGCTTCTGAAATCCCGCAGGTTACTGGAAATTTTAAAAATACTTTTTTTCTCAAATGTATTTTCTCACTTGCTAAATATGACCATTATCAGACTTTTCTCTTTAGTTTTCAATGAAAAGACCATTTTAAAGAAGCCGTAACTTTTTATCTTTTGTAGTTCTGATGCTGCCATCTAACCTTTTCAAGAATGATACTTTTTAATACCCATATTTGATGATATTCAGTATCTACAGTTAAAGTCAGTTGATTATCTTTCTATATGGCATTCCATATAGATGCAAAGGAAATGGCAGGCAATACATCATTCAGGTCACTGGCATAGTATTTGAATCTCTTAGATCCCAAAGACCACAAGCATAAAACTTCAAGCATTCATATTTTTGCAATGTAATTTTTGCATGCAAATATCTTGACTGTTTACCCTTAAGCTTCTGCTAATATTGTCTTATTTCAATATCTATACATTATAGAGCACAACTTTACTACATAACTTTACTATATAGTCCACTTTACTACAATTGTCTGTATATTAATCTGGAGATAGATAATATTATATAAAATACAAATAGCCCAGTAGCCCAAATAAAGTACAACATGAGATAAGAAAAAGAAATACAGCTGAATCTAGTTTATCCTCATCATTTATTGTTTCTAACTCTACCTCTCTATCCTTTCAAACAACCCTTCTAGTAGATCTATACAGTTTCATATATTTTTCTTCTTTCTATAAATGTCCACCACTCTTCCTCTGTTCCTTTCAAACCAGTTTGTCTTTTGCTTGTTCCCAGACAATGTTTCTTATTTAAAGTAGTTGCATACTGTTGATTCAACAATGACTCCTGACACTTGATGAAAGGCTGTCCACAAAAACATTAAAAAATCCAGAAAAGCATCTGACAATCTCTAATTAAGTTGAATAAACTCTTAATATATTTGTTTTATCTATCTTCATTTATTCTCTATATGCCACCAAATGTCTTCAACATATTTCTTTCATACCTAAAATTTATGTATGCATTAATCTATTCTTATTCAGCATCCCTTCATTTTGGCCATATCTCTATTTTCACTTAAGTAACCCATTCCTGTTGCACTGAACCTTTATGTTTCCCATGAAAAACACAACTCTTATTTCCATAGAAGTTATTGGAAGCATGATTTTAGGCAGGCATCTGTACCACATTGATATTACATTATTAAATATTACCTAACCTCTATCATCCTCTCTGGCATGGTCATTGAAATGAGCAGAAGGATTATATGAATATCCTGCAATATGTGGAATATAGAACATAGCCTACCATCTCTCACCTCTGCATGTTATATGTATATTCATGTTATATACATCTATTCTCTCTCTTTACCAGCAATTGCACTGATTGGTTGATAATGGCTGTACAGAAGACATTGAAATCCATTATGTATTTTGGATATGTGTCTTAGATTAGATCTCTTTCACAGGTCCAAAATTTATCCAGAAAATTGCCAGAGTATTATTAATATCTAGTTTAATTCAGAAGTATAGGGCAATAAATATACACACTTGAGAAACTTCAGATTTGAAAAATGTAAACTTTCTGTTCCTGCTTATTTTGAATAATTTTGTAATAGCAGGAATAGGATTCCATACAAGTTTGTTAAGGAAAAGTCTGCTCCAAGATTTAAGAATAATTGAGCTCCCTTATTAAGAAGGGAGTTAAAGTAACAACATAGGAAATAATCTACTTTCATATAAAAGACTTACATGAAAGCATATTAGAATAGGAAAGTAATTAAGTAACAAAGAGCAGGTTTATCTCTTTGATGAGGAAGGACAGGTTGCATTTTATAATTGTTGAATTTGAAATTATCCTGTTAACATTAGAAAAGGATTTTTTTTTGTTCTTCATTCTGTAGATAGTATGCATAACATGTATATACATTGGATTAATTAGTAAATTTTTCCAGAAGTGATAATATCAGACTCCTTTGGGAATGCCAGTAACATTTTATGGAAAGATTATATCTTCTCATATAGTTAATTAATATCATAAATCTTAATGTTGCTGCAGTTATAGAAAACCAAGAGCTTATTTCTGTTCCCCACCCCCCAAGGGAGAGAGCTACTATTTTTAATAGGAGAGACATAGTACAATAGCAAGGACAATAAGTTTCTTCAGCTTTTCTTTATACTAAAAAAACTTTATATGAAATCTTAACTTTAGATACTTACCCTCATAAAAATGATGGTGTAAACCAGGGGTATCAAACTAGCAGCCTATGGGTCAGATGTGTCACACGCAGGCCACACCCAACCCATCTCTGCAAATGTGGAAAATGTTGCAAAACGTCACATGACGGCAACATGACATGCCAAGTTTGACACCTGTGGTGTAAATTATACTTAACTCTGTGTCACTTTATACTAAAGAACATATATATTGGTCAAATAGTCCTAAAAATTACATAGCATAGTGCTGGGTCTAGGATCAAGACTCATGTAACACTACTAATTGAAACACTGAGACTCTATTGAATTGATCAGATCCAAATAAATTGTCAACTGCATTAGTCCTTTCTACAAAACTCTATCAGATACTTCCTGCCATTTTTTTCGAACAGAAAAGATAGAAGAGAAAACTAATATATTACAACATGGACTAAGATCTATTTCAGTCTGTAGCATTTGGAGAAGCTGGGAACCTCAGGAAATGTAGTTCTCATAGCCCTCCTCGTCATACTACAAATATAGGATATATAATAGCAGCAACAGGTGGGAGTTCAAGATTGAAACACACCTGATTCTAATTTTCCCTTCAAATGAAGTGATAATGAGAGAGGTTCACATACTTTTGCCACATACAAATAAGTGGCTATGGATCATTTTCTTCAATAAATAAGTGAACAAGTGCAGTGTTTATGGCTCGTTTGTTTAAATGGATCCTCTTTATCTAATTTTAGGATTTGCATGGATAATAGATCACATTTTAAGTCATATTTTTGTGTAACTATTGAAAATTCAAAAAGATCCACAAATGTTTAAAGCATCACTGTATGTGCAGCCTTTAAAATATTAGCTTTCTGTTAAGATAATAAGCCAGGCTGTCCTGAGCCTTCCAAACAAGTTACTTTACAAAATCTTCTAAATGAATGTTGGCTAGGAATTGGCATCAAATCAAAGTATTATTGAGCTATATGTACTGTTACAATTCCAATTAAAGAGGTTCCCTTCTTCTACTTCTATTGACACTTTATTGTACGCACCCTGAAGAGTGCTTCTGAGCTTCCCAGTTTCCATAGCAACTGGAAAGCCTATCATTTGGAAGAAGACTTCAGAAATCAATGTCTTCCTCTTGGAGGGAATTGAGGGAGGGGTGGAGAGAGGTGATGACAAGGGAAAAAGGGGGACTGCTGCTTATTTGAGGTGGCACATGTTCAAATGCCAGTATCCTATTACTTTTTATAACATAAGACCATTTAGAGGTATCCATGTTAGGTTTTACTGTTTTTACAACATAAAATAAAGAAGATTAGAGTGGTTTGGGGAGAGAGGAAGGAAGCTAGATTTCCAGAACATGGCAAAAATAATAATAACTCCACCTCTGGGCAGTCTGGCCATATCTAAACTTTAACAAAATACATTTGCAATAGAGGCTTGTATTCCCAAGTTCAGGATAGAATAACAAGATCCCATTATGATATTCACAGAATTTCAGGGCTATCATATCTGGGCTACAAAAGTCTGTCTGACCATTTGAGTGGTCCATTTGACCATAACATGGGCTGGAGAGTCAAGTGCCAAGTAAAATGACACAGTCCAGAGCCCCTCAACGTGGGAGATGAGCAGTTAAAAGTTTAATAGGTATATCAACTCTGGGTAGCAAATAATATAATTTGAAAACAAGAACCCAAAAGCAAAAGGAAGGAATGGTAGAACAGAAGGAGAGAGGAAGGGAGAAAGGGGTCTCACACACTCGCACAATCTTCTTGCATTCTTCTTGACTCATACTACTCCTTTATGCACTCCATCTACATAGCACCACTTACATACTCCTATGACCCCCCCTACACACACACACATTCTTGATCCACACCACTGCTACCTCACATGCCCTACCCCACCTATGCAAACCTTTCATGCACCTCTAGGCACCCTTGGCAACTTATGCCAACAGCACATGACCTCCCTGACCTGCATGGCATCTCTGGCACACACTTTTTCCAAACCACATGGCACCTCTTGTGCAACCCTAGATACCGCCTGACACCACCACTCCCTTGTGCACTTCATTAGTCCCTCCCCAATCCCACTTACTGCCTGCTGGCCTTGGACTGGCAATTTCCTGCTGGTTTCTCCACTGACTACTTTCCACAAGTAAAGTAAATGGGGAAACCAGAGGAAATCAAGGGAGTGACGAAGGAAGGAAGGAAGGAAGGAAGGAAGGAAGGAAGGAAGGAAGGAAGGAAGGAAGGAAGGAAGGAAGGAAGGAAGGAATATTTCAGATGTTTTTTTGCCAGTTTACCATAAAAAAAAAAAAACTCAATGGGAAAATCACCTGGAAGTGAGAAGTTGCTCCCTCTCCAACTGCTTTTTTGTCCACCTTTCTTTGTGTATCTTTGTTTAAGTAAAGAAATATCTCTGAAATGAGGACCCAGTAGGGGATGAGTTGTTTAGTAATATTTAAATCTGAGTGCAGCATTATTATGTCATCATACATACGACATGAATATGTGTTAACAATCTCACAGAAATATACGGGGGGGGGTGTATGTGTATGTGTGTGTGTTTATGGATTATTATCAAGGCTGGCTTTGGTTTTTTGTTTTGTTTTGTTCTGTTTTGTTTTGTTTTAATGGCAGAATATTTAAAGAGGGTTAAAAAAAAGCATTCATAGTCTTGAACTTATAGACTTAAATCCCAAAAGTAAAGGGAACTCCACTATGCATTAAATTATTTCCATTGTCAGTAACTATATTAATAGAATTTCTTTGTTGCTCTCCATATTGGGCATTATAATACCCTCTCTGTGATGAATATCAAACAAAGATGATAATACGCAATTAAAAGGTGTTATCAAAAATAGATCATAAGATAAAAACTGCATCCTGATTGCAGTTGTTTGTTGGAACTTTTATTAAAATACACTATATATTTTTTTTCATTTTCCACTGTCATCCACTTCATTTTTCCCATAAGATATCAGCTTAAATGGGGAAACAGAAAATTAAATATAATTTCCAATTGGGTAATATGAATTTCTTTCTTTGAGAATGTAGTTCTTCTACAAGTCAGCAGCAAAACCCAATCTCCTGTTGTTTTTCCTTCCTACACAGGCTCCATAAGAAAATATTACTTTTTTATTATTCATAATTATTTTTATGATTTATTAGAATTATTATTATTTATATTTATAAATACATTATAATTTATTATATTTTTTAAAAAGTATGCTTTGCCCGATTTGCTGAAGGAAATCAGCTTAAGCCAGTATGGAACTTTACATGAAACTTAAACTGGCATTTTAATATTCTTGAATGCTTTGTTGGTACTTTCTGATATAAATTGTGTTTGTAGTACCTGTTCTTCATTCAATTAAACTCTTTCACATGGATCCAACTATCTCAATAACTTCTTAATATTAAGAGCAAGATATTTCCATTATGGAATTTGAGATAATGTATGGATGAAATAGTTAAAATGGAATTTACACACATTCAGTATGTTTAGATGTGTGTATGGTAGAATATGCTAAATCTACTATTCCCAGTTTATATTAATGTCTAGGATAAAACAAATTGTAAGATAGTGCATTAACAGAATAATTATGGAAAGCCTAGCTATATTGTTAGTGCATGTTTCTCTCTTTCATTAATTTCTGTGAAAACATAAAATATTGGGAAACTTGTAGTGAATTTATCTTTAAAAATGGCAACTTGATATATACGGATTCTATTAGAGACAGGTTTAATTCTGCCAGTATCTGGCTTAATGACATGGGATTGAAAAGTTGGAATTCACTCTTCATGTGATTCTGTTGTTAAATAAAAACAAGGACAACCTTAAGAATAAGAATCCAGCCTGAGAAATGATTATATGGAGGTAATTAGATCTCTATAGACATGGAAGAGTCAGCAGTATTCCATGATGCCACTGCAGCAAAACATGAAAATATATTCTCAGTTGGACTTGAAATGAAGGCTCATTGCAAGGCTGCTGAAGCTGCTTCCTTTAGCTAAATAAATGTATGAGGATTAGCCTTGTATTGGAGAAGATTATATTACATCGTTCATTGATGACAACTGGTCATGCTCTCTAGGAGCACTTCCCAAAGACTTTTCCTGTTTGATCTTCCAACTCATCTAAATCAAGTTCAAAATTATCCTCAAAATTGTGTGTTATTATTTAGGCTATTTTCAGATCCGTTAAAACAACAGGACACACAAATATGTTTATACACCTCAAGTCTATAAAGCTGACTGAATGCCATGAGATAACCTTCACTTGCCCTTTCTTGGCAGTAGCTGAGCAGACAACTAAGGAAATCAGCATTTGCTTTCTAAATATCTCCTTCTGACCTCTCAAGTCTTTCTTTAAATATGTATGCCTTACCTTCTTTGCTTTGGCACTGATCATGGCAAACTACTATTGCCCTCAAAATTCCTAAAACTGACAGTTCTGCCCTTAGGCCCATTCTCCAACAATACGAGCATGCTGTTATGACATAGTCCAAGAAGTGAGAGATGGGATGAACCAAGCATTTGTTCCAAGGAGAACATAGTCAGCTGATTCAAGAACAAGACAAATATAATGCTCCTTTTGAGGTTACCTTTCATGCTTTGAAATGGCATTTCCTTGTCTTTCAAGCAAATGAAATCCCATATTACTGTGGATTCAAATCAATTTGAAAAGAAAACCAATGTGAAAAGAAAAGTAGTAGAGCTAAAGGTCTCCATTTTGGATCTTGCTGATCAGTTGAAGCAAACTGATTGTTCCTTGCTGTAAAACCCAATTCAGCAAGGCTGAGGATCCAGGCAGTCCAAGAAATCAATTAACTAAAGGTGGTTCAACTCCTTTAAGGAGTGGCTACCTGCTTGGAACTGTAATTGAAGTTGAACACAGTGGAGGATCTGGCAGTCTCTGACCATTTGAAGGCTGATCAACTGCCTTAAGTCCTGTGTGAGAGAGGAATTTTGTTTCAGATGGTTGAGATAAGTTTCTCTTTGAGCTAAAGAAAAGACTTGTAAGTGAAGAGGGGAGAAAAGCTTTCCACATTTTTTGACTTGAGAAGCTACTGGTAGAAAAAAGAGACTGAATAATATTTTTCTCCTCAAAGTAGATGCCTACTTTGAGCCAAAAGTATAGTTATTTTTTGTAGTTCTTTCTTTGGAAACTGGTGGATAAACAACTTTGTGTATGAGCTGGACTCAAGAATAAAAATTGGCAATGCAAGCCCACCTCTTTTGTATATGCATGGGCATCACATACATATTCAGAAGTGAGGCTTGTATCACAGTGTTCTATGATCTTGTCAAATTTGGCCCACCCTCTCTGGAAAAGTGGATGGGAGAATTCGGCCAGGTGACTGAGTTGCACTAATGATTTTTCCACTTGAGCAAAAGAGTTGCTTAAAGCTTCAAGGTCATGGATTTTTTATCAGAACACTCTGGTCCCGGTGACCTACCCAGATTACATCTTTTATCAGATTCTTATTAACAAAGAAAGGTCAATGAATAATTAAAAAGCATAACCTACTGTTCTGACTAATGAAAGGAATGGCCCAGAAAAAGTTCATGACTCTGGTAATGTTTCCTTATGAGGACATCCCTTTGCTACATTTCACCAAGATGTAGCAATCAGCATTGCCAATGGAAAGAGTTCCAATATTAATTTGGAAAGGTCGTTCTTGTATTGTTTTAATAGAGTTTTTATTCCCTGTGGCTACTAGAATTATTGTACACAAGGAGCCAAGAAAGTCAAACCTTTTTTTTTTCTAAGTTGGGTCTTTTACCAACTGGTCATGTCTCCCTGGTTGCTTCTAGAGCAGCTAGTAGCACTGCTTTAAGTGTCTGCAGTCAGTCAATTTTGTTGGCTTTATAGCTTGTATTCTAGTGTATATGTTCTCTATATTGCCAAAAGGGGGTAAGAGAAATTCTTGACTATCCATAGCCATAAAAGGAAGCAGAGGATAATAATGATGTTAGGATTATACAAATATTGAGCCAACCTGGATGTACAGTTTGGTTGGCAGAACAAATCAGTATGTTCTGCAACTTCAGTCAAATGTTCGTCCAAAAAAGATTGATCAAAGAAACAGTGGGTAAGATTTATTTATTTATTTATTTATTTATTTATTTATTTATTTATTTATTTATTTATTTATTTATTTATAATATTTGCCACCCACCTCATTTTGAAGCAACTTTATGAAGCTGATCAGCAGCTTTGAATAGATCAAGTAAGGAAATATATTCAAATGCAAGGCAAAACACCTGCAGTAGTCTTGGGAAACAATTGAAATGTCAAATCCCTTATTAACTGACAATGCATATTAGTTTTCTTTTTCTGCATAACTTCAGAGAGGTTTAAATATCTTTTAAATTCAACAAACGACCATGATATTTGAGTGAACTTCAGGAGAACTATGCATGAAGAACACTTAACTTTTAATTATTATTTGTTTAGAATATTCATAAAATGATTTAAAGTTAAACAAATTTGTAGAAAATATCCAGCAAATACCAACAAATGTTTGATAATAATATTAACAGTAGTATGTACTTTTAGTCATATATATAAGCAAATAAACAAAAGAAAATGGGAATTGTTGTGCAGCTGTAAACTGAGACAATTTTAAATTTGCAAACCAGTTTTTTGCTCTTGAACAAGTCATTGAACTATGTATATTTCTGAGAAAGTTTACTATGGGTAATTTGATATAAACAATGCATATGATAAAGTGAACAAGATTAAATTATGGACTGTTTTGCATGAAAATTGAGTTCTAAGTTGTTTGCTGGATGCCATGATATATGGTAAAAATAAGGTATGAATAACATTATTAGTGTAGGTTCAAGGAGCAGGGAATAAGACAATGATTTGCACTAACTTTTTATTGGTTGTTCAATGTATTTATGGGGAAAATATAAGGTGTACTTGTGGTGATAACAGAGATATGTTGGTTGGGATGTGAATGCATGTTGCATGTTGATGATGCTATGCTATTGACTGAGAATCAAAATGATTTGCAATTCATGTGGGATAGTTTCTATGCTATATTGAGAAGTATAGCTCTGAAACTTGATATATCAAAGTAGATGGTAATTGTGTTTCATGTCCTGCATCATTAGTTCTCACATCTCAAGTCACGACATTCCATATGTCATATGGCTATTGCTGTAGATCGGGGTGGGCAACTGTGGCCCTTTTACAACCTGTGGACTTCAACTCCCAGAATTCCTGAGACAGCCAAGCTGGCTCAGGAATTCTGGGAGTTGAAGTCCACAGATTGTAAAAAGACCACAGTTGCCCCCCCTGCTGTAGATATTATCCTCTGCTACCTTTTATGGCTATGGATGGTCGAGAATTTCCCTTACCCCCCTTTTGGCAATAAAGAGAAGATATACACTAGAATACAAGCCTATTTGCTCTTGTGCTGCATGCAGAATTTTTTACTAATATAAAGATAGTAGTGGCTAGTAAGGGCACATTTTAAGCAATAAGACACATGAGTACCAAATTGCCCCTCCCCTATATTCCCATTTTTCTGGGTAGGTTGGATCTGCAATCCAAAGGCTACCTTGCAAGACAATGTCTATATATATCTAGCAAGAGATATATAAAGTATAATGAGAATAATGAGAATGAGAATCATGCAAACAATTGGGTATAGGATGAAAATACATAGACTATAATGACCAATCACAATCTTAGATTTAAGTTATGATATTTAACAAACATACACCTTTCTGTACTATCACCATGTATATACAGCACAATGTAAATAAAAGAGCAACATACACCATATCTGTTTAAATTGGATGTAGAAGTTCTGATTCAGAGACCAAATGTAATCTGCATTTTTTTCTGGAAATCCGTGCATATTCAAATGGTGTGGAAGTATGAACAGATTTCCAGAAAAATTGCAGACTACAGGAACCCTTTCAGCAGTTCCAAAAAGGGTCCATTTGCACTATTCAGTGTCCCTGAGGACATAGGCAGACCTCCTGGTGGCCTCAACAACTCTCTAAAAGAATGCAAATGATCAGCTGTCTGTGAGGAATATAAATCCTTCCATTCTCCATTATCTAGTCAGAGCTGAAGAAGCTTCTTGCATGAGAAGTGAAATGTCTTCTAAGAAAAACAAGAACGTCCAATTGCCTCTTGAAAAAGCACCTTTGGGAAACTCATTGAAATGCATGTTTGAATTCAAGTGACTCCAATCCTACAGCTATCTAACATTTCTAATTTTATACCAGATTAGAATATTTGCCTGTTTACTCCATGATTTCCTATACTGATAAAAGGTTCCCAGTCCCATCACCTATGATCTGATAATGGAAACAATGTTTTTTTTTAACCACTAAGCTATAATAATTATTGTCCAAGAGCATGAGAAAAGCTCTTAGATCACAATTAAGGGCCCTAGTAATTTATTATCCTGTTTCCCACAGTGGCCAATCAGAAGACATTTCACTTGATTAATGGCTAACCCTGCTGATTTTAGAATGAAAATGACATCCTTTAACTGTTGCACATCTTATGAAGTAGTAGTTAAATAAAATATAATTGAGGTATCAGAATAACAGAGTTGGAAAGAACTTGGAGGTCTTCTAGGCCAAGCCCTGTAAAACCCAATTGCCCTGCTCAAGCAGGAAACTCAATACCATTTCAGACAAGTGGTTGTCCAAACTCTTCTTAAAAGCTTCCAGTGTTGGAGCATTCACAACTTCTGGAGGCAGGTTGTTCCACTGATTAATTGTTCTATCAGGATTTTTTTTCTTAGTTCTAGGTTGCTTCTTTCCTTGATTAGTTTCCATCCATTGCTTCTTGTCCTGCTTTGGAGATTTGGAGATTAGGCTGACCTCCCTGCTCTTTATGGCAACCCCTTAGCAGAGGTGGGTTTCAGCAGGTTCTGACCACTTCTGGAGAACCAGTAGCAGAAATTTTGAGTAGTTCGGAGAACCGGTAGTAAAAATTCTGACTGGCCCCACCCCCATCTATTCTCTGCCTCCCAAGTCCAGGCTGATTGGGAGGAAATGGGGATTTTGCAGTAACCTTCCCTGGATTGGGGAGGAAATGGAGATTTTACAGTATCCTTCCCCTGCACACCCACCAAGCCACGCTCACCAAGCCACGCCCACCAAGCCATTCCATGCCCACCAAGCCACACCCACAGAACCAGTAGTAAAAAAATTTGAAACCCACCACTGCCCCTTGGGTATTAGAACACTATTTATGGAGTGGTAATCTTAATCGTAATCTTGATTATATCCCTCTATTAATGCAGCCTAGGATTTTGTTGGCTTTTTGACAGCTGCTGTACACTGATGGCTCATATTTAAGTGATTGTCCACTAGGACTCCAAGATCCTGCTTACAATTACTACTATTGAACCAGGTACCCTCTATACTATACCTGGGCATTTGCTTCTTCTTGTCTAAATGTAGAACCTTACTTTTTTCACTACTAAATTTTATTTTGTTAGATAGGGCCAGAGGTGGGATCAGCCAGTTTGCACTACTTTGAGAGAACCGGTTGTTAACTTTCTGAGTTGTTTGGTGAACTGGTTGTTGGAAGAAATCATTAGGGCAGGGAACTGGTTGTTAAATTACTTGAATCCCACCACTGGATAGGACCCAATGTGCACATCTGTCAAGATCTCTCTGTATCTTAAGCCTATCTTGTGGAGTGTTGGCTATTCCTGCCAGCTTGGTGTTGTCTGTAAATTTGATGAGTTCCTCATCTATTATCTCATCTAAATCACTGATAAAGATATTGAAGAGAACTGGGCCTAAGGCAGAACCTTGGGGTAGCCCACTGCATACTTCTCTCAATGTAGTATCAGTTCTATTGCGGATTACACATTACGTGTAATCAGACAGTTTACAAACCCATCTGGTAGTGATTCTGTCTAACTCATATTTTTCTATTTTATCAAGTAATAGGTTGTGGTCTACTTCTTTCAAATGCCTTACTGAAGTCCAGGTAAATTATATTGAGAGTATTCCTCTGGTCCACTAATTTTAAAAAACTTATGTTGCCATAGTTCCCTTTACTTGGAAGCATTTTTCTAATCTAGTCCCTGAAACACAGCTGGAGTTCCATTACACCAAAAAACATTTTTGTAAACTGAAACAATCTTCGGAGTGTTTGCAAAGGCTGTTTTTCTTTTGGAGAGATTCAAACACTGTTTTCTTTCCTTGAGAGAGATTTGCTAGTACTTGCCCTTAAGCTAACGCAGATAAATGAAGAGGTGAGATATTTCTTGTAACTTGATGGCAAAAAGTAAAATAGAAAATAAAGCTCAGATAAAGGCTGCGTTCAGTTGTTTAACTGAATAATTCACAATGGTCAATTTTTCACAATACCATAATGCATAAATTATGGTTTACAAATGGTTCAGTTTGAATAACATATACAAAGCCAAAATAAATTTTAAAAATGCAATATGACCTAGCATACAGTAGTGGGTTTCAATTTCGGTCGCTACCGGTTCGCTTGCGGGTGTGCACATGCTCACGCTTGGGCGTGATGCTTCTGCGCATGTGCAGAAGCTTCTGTGCATGTGCAGAGACGTCCAGGTAGGTCGGCAGAGCCTCTTGCCGCCGCCGCTACCGGTTCACCCGATCTGGGGCAAACTGGTAGCCACCTACCACTGCTACCATAGCATTTAATGAAGTAGACCACATCCTAGAAATTAAGAAATTTATTCAGTTAATAGAATAGTAATTATTATTTTAAACTTTAGTAAGTTTAAAATGTAATCTTTTCTTTCAAATATAATAGGAGGAGTGGATGCTAGAAAAGCAAAAGAGAAAGTGCAGCAGTTGCTAAAATATATCTGATTTTGTAATTTATGGGGGAGATTATAATACTATTTGTGAATGCAAACTGGTTTTGTTACTGCAGTCTTTGTAGTAGGTATTTCCTTAATGTTGCAAGTCCAAGCCTCTGGGGCTATATGTCTAAACAACTGATGAGTAATTACTATGGAGCTCTGAGGCAGAGAGCAAAGAAAAGGGGAAGCTATTAGAAGCACTTTATTTGAGATATGAGCTAGAGCAGTTTGCTATTATTGTTATTATTATTATTTTTTTGCTGTAGGGAATGACTGAAGTAGACCACATTTCTCTTAGAAAATAAAATAAACAATACCATACCCCTTCCATGGGGTGTGCATTTTTATCACCTCTGTAATAGTCTTTAAATCCTTGAAATCAAAGCTACCAATACTGACTGCTCTTTTTATGGACAAAGCAAAAGTTTACACACAGAGAGGTACACAAAGATACATATATTTACATATATACATGCATGCCTAACAGAGATTATGGGACAGAAAAAGAGAAGCTAAGAGAAAGACCAATGCAATTAATGAAAGAATCCCAATGACCCTTAAGGATCCCAATGCTTACCTAGGCCATGAGTAATTGATTTTCTAGCTAACAATTCTAGACAATTAACCTTGAATTGGTTGGCATTAGATCCAAAGAAACTCAATTTTATCTGGGCTTAAACTAAGTAGTTCTGGTTAACCAACTACCCATGCCATTCAAATTATTTTAAAAATAAAGGCTCCCTTAAATTGAGTTTAACGTCTAGTGATTTCATGGTCAAGTTACTAGGCAGCAATTTGAAAGTGATTTGCATCACTTTTTTTCTGAGATGCTTATGTGAAGAACTTTCAGAACCTATGGGAGGATTAGTTGAAACATTTTCTATCAATCTCAACTCTACAAGAAATCACAAATCATGCGATTGAAAGAGATGTACACATATACACCGTCCATTACGTTAACTGCAGTGACTTCTTTACCTTCACTCTTGTGTTATGAGAAATTGCGTCTGTATCTTGTCATTATCAGAGATTATTCTCAGAAATCCTTTCATACTAATGACAAACATGTTGGGGTTTGAAATTCAAGGAAAACAGCTTCATTGTTCCGGCCACCAATCTATAAAAATGTTTCCCAAGAGTATCACATATCTTATCTATATTATCAGCTTATAAGAATCAGCACTTTTTAAAAAAAAAAAATCCTAGGACTTTCAAAAAATATATCTCTGTGCATTTTTTCACATGCTTTTATTTCTTAAAGATTTATCTATTGTGTTGAATTTATTGTATGTAAGATGTTTGAAAACGATTCTTTTATTGGGCTGTTTCCCATCTGAATTTCTGAAGCTTCCAGATATCATTATCTTTTATATATGTTCCTACAATGCATGGATACCTGGGGGGTGGGGGTGGCAAATTATAAAACATATCACAATTCCAACTCTGCAATTTTTGTACTTGTATTCTGACACCACCTGCAAGTATGTTAGTGGCAGAGCTTCCATTGTGATTTCAAACCCTATTTTGTCACTAAAAAATTTAAATACATGGTACATTGAGCTAATTTTTTATACAGTAGAATTTCCAAATATGCTACATTTACTAATAATAAGCTCTTTTAAACTAATAAATATATGCCCTAACCATATCCTAAGTGCATTAGAAAGAATATATCAATTATTGCTTCTATGTTCATTCTCAATAAAGCTATACCATACTGTTGGAAAATCTTTAACTTAAAAAGACTTCCTTTCTTTTTAATCAGCCTCTTATTTAAAAATATTTACAATAATTATAAAACTAAATGATTAGTATGTTATTTTTATTTTATTTCCTGTATTCCATATACAAGTTAAGGTAAAAATAAAGGTTCCCCTCGCACATATGTGCTAGTCGTTCCCAACTCTAGGGGGCAGTGCTCCTCTCCGTTTCAAAGCCGAAGAGCCAGGGCTGTCCGAAGATGTCTCCGTGGTCTTGTGGCCGGCATAACTAAACACCAAAGATGCATGGAACGCTGTTACCTTCCCACCAAAGGTGGTCCCTATTTTTCTACTTGCATTTTTTACATGCTTTCGAACTGCTAGGTTGGCAGAAGCTGGGGCAAGTAACGGGAGTTCACCCTGTTACGTGGCACTAGGGATTCGAACTGCTGAACTGCCGACCTTTCAATCGACAAGCTCAGTTTCTTAGCCACTGAGCCACCGCATCCCCTATATACAAGTTACAAGTGGTCCAATGGGCACTAATGAAAAAAATGCCAATATTGATGCAGCAATTTTTCATTATCTTCTTCAATTGCTAACCTAGGTATAATATTTTAATTAGTTTCTCTATTGTACGTACAACAAGATAACTTTAAAGGAATAATCTAATCACAGTAAGCAAAACATGAATTACCTAAAAAAGAAAGACGGTGTTGGAAAGAAATTGAAAATGTCTCTACCCTGACTCCCTTTAGTATAAGAGGAACTGAAACAAAAATATCCTCATCTTTTCAAGGTTCTATTATTGTATTGTATTGTATACTGTGAAATTTATATTTTTCCATCTTAGAGGCAGAATTAGTCTGTGGGGTTCCCTGAGAATCAGCCATTAAAGCCCTGACATATATTTGCAAATAAATCCAATTGAACATATCTACTGCCTGACTACCCACTTCTAATTTCTTTGGATTTTTTTTATTATTATTATTGTCAGGGATGGGAGAGAAAAAAGGTGTATAATTTTTTTTTTTTTTTTAAGAATGTGTTGGGGAAGATGGCCAAGGAATATCATATTCAGAGTTCATCTACGATCTTGTGCTAGTAACATAAGTGAGATAAAAAAAAATTAGAACAATTATTTTCATTTTATCTAATATGGAGTGAGGAATCAGTGTCTCCTGCAGGTACTCCAAAGGCTTGCTATCTCTGCATACCTATATCGAGTGGGTTGCTCCCTCAAAGAAATGTCTCTATTGTTGGGATACTGTTTTAATGGCCAGCAACTTTTTATTGAAAAAGTGTCTTATGCTACAATTAGGTCAACTGAGAACATTGCTGTGATTTTTAGTCCTCGTTGGAATCCTGCTTTAATACAGCCAGTTAGGATTAACACCTAGTTTACACAGCTATGGCTGGAAGCTGGCTTGTTCCACAGGCAGGTGTTCATCTACTATGGGACCTATCCTATGTATAAATATAATTATAAGGAATATAGGAATTTATAAGGAATATAGGGAATATAGAGAATGCCTCCTTATTCTCAGCCTTCAACATTCAACAATATAAATGAAGTAGTTTTCAAACTAGGCTATCTGATGATGATGTTGGAGAAGACTTTGATAATACTATGGACAGCTAAGAAACCATACCAATGGATCATTGAACAAAGGAGTCCAGAGCTCTTGCTTGGGGCACAAATAATCAGGCTCAAATTATCCTAATTTGTACACATTATGAAAATACCCAGACTCTCTGGAGAAGACTCTAATGCTAGGTAATGTAGAAAGAAAGAGAGGAAAAGGATGACCACCACAAAGGTGGATGGACTCAGTTACAGTGCCAATGTGTACATCATTGGGTGATCTGAAAGTACAGGTTATGGATAGATTGTTATGAGGAAACCTAACTAGGTGATCAGTAGGAGCTGAAAGTGTCTTGATGGCACATAATCAATCACAAAAAATAGAAATAAATACTAAACAAAGGCAACATGAAAAAGCAGCGATTGTCTCTGTCCAAAATGTGGATCTTGTCCTGATGGCTTTGTTCTCCTTAGCATTCAGCAGTCCATTTGCATTTAAAAGACAAAGGCCACTCTTTTGAAGGCAGCAAAGTCCACATTTTGAACAGAGAGGACCTTTGGTTTGAAAGAGGGGTCAAAGAGACCATTTAATGTCAATATTTAACTGCCCTTTCTCAACAGAGGGGGAGGGATACAAAATCATTTATCTCCAGTATACAATACAGTCTTTTTAGCAGTTCCAAGAAGGCTCCACACCTATTTTCACTATTCAAGACACAGATAAGCCTCCAAGTGGCCTCAGTGACTCTCTAAAAGAATGCAAATGGCCAACTGTCTGCAATGAGTATAAATCCTTCTATTCCCCACTATCCAGTCAGAGCTTCTTGGATGAGAAGTGAAACATTGTCAAAGAAAAACAAGAAATCCCAGTTGCTTCTTGAAAAAGCACCTTTGAGATAACCATGACATGGATGACTGAGAATCTTCATAGACATTCCCCTTGGGACATTGCTATAGGCACTGAATGCCAAAATAATTAGACCAGGGAAAAAGTGTCTTTTTTTTCCTTTGGGTCATCAATCTGCTGAATACCTAATCCTCATAGTATAGTACTACAACTAAGTGTATTTACCCATATTGTATGGCTGTAGTATTATTATTATCCTTCTTGTCTTCTCTACTTCCCCCTGTTATTTGTATCATTATTACAATTATTATTATTCTGTTGCTTTACATGTAGCTTCTGCACCAGAGACAATTGTTTGTGTATCTAATCACTCTTGGCCAAATAAAGTATTCTAATTCTAAATTGTAAATTCATTTGTAAATTTGAATTATTGCACCTTTATGAATTGTATTGTGCTTCATAAATCAATGTTTATGATTTTACATGTGAATGAAGCCACCTTCTAGTCATGTTACCCAATAATTCCAATTCAGCCATAATATCTGAACAGAATTGGAAGGGTAATTTAGGCCACCAAATTCAACTCCTACCCAGTGTAAAATACCAGATTAAACCTTTCCCAACTGATGGTTGTTAAACTTCTACTCAAATGCATCCAGTGAGGTGAAGGCCAGCACTTCTCTGAATAATTGATGCCATTGTCAAAACTCTCATTGTTATAAACTAGCTAGGAAGAACTGCTGACACATAATCACAGGTGTTTTGAGGAATAAAATGCAGTAACTTTCAAGTAGTTTTTTAGTATTTTTATTTACAAAACTTCAAATACAGTTTGATAAAAAATAGAGATTAACTGATAATTTGAATGGGTTATTACTCTGGAATATTAAACTCAAGGAAAATATTGAGAAAGAATAAAGCTTATCTACCTCTGAAACTGGTAATTGATTGCATAAATCTGCTTTAGATTATTCATCTGCAAAAGAATCCACTTCAGACAGAATATTTTTACTTTTGAAGTCTGGGGTTAACATTTCAAAGCAACGCAGGCTTTTATTTATTTATCTGTATATTCCTTGTTCCTTCCCTATGGGTATATGTTTTGTTCAACATTCCTTATATTTTGTTTTATCATGTTTTTTTAAGATTCTTCCACTTGTCTCACTGATTTAATCAAATGTGTATTAAACAAATTGCCGTAGTTTAAAGTTTTGTATGTAACCAATGTGCAGTGTACAGTGTATAATGCATAGGCTGGAGAACCACAGTTGAGATCTCAGGTCTGTTAGGGGATCTTGGACAAATTATTGTCATATTAAGGCATGATTTGTTTGTGGTTCTCAAATAAACCATAACAGGGTGAGTACTTATGCAAGAATGAGCCATAAGGCATAATTCATAACCTACAAGATCTATTTTGCTGTAACCTATCAAAATAACTGCTTTATGGCCCACATGAATTCAGTTTCAATCTACTTTGTCAAGGGGTTAAAACGTAGAGGGCAATGTAATTCAACAATTTGTAGAAATAACGGGTTGCAAAATAAACATTTTAAAAATAATAGCAGGGACTAATATATAGTATAAAATAATCATTTCTGGATTATTTTATAATGCCACCCCTACTTTTTCCTTAAAAGAAGACAGTATTAACATAGACTCAGTGTAGGAGCTAAGATGAGGAAAGAAGGATTCCAATTATGGTTAAATATACCATTCTTATCAGCTTTGTTTACTACCATTGTGTTACATTGGGTTTAGTTAATCACCTTTGGTGGCTGAACAAGAAAGTGGAGTGTTTCTTATTGATGATAGGCTTTTGTTTTTAATCAATGTCTAAATTTTGCTTCAATATGCTGTTCTCTGGTAATTTGCTTTCTCTTGGTCAACATGGACAGTTTAGTTACTGCATCTTATAGGAGCATTTGGACTGATCTGGTGAATGATGTGGAACCTAACCAGCCTAACTCTGATGATAGGTGACTTGAGGGAGTTTCAAATGCTGGGAAGGAGTTCTTCGCATCCAGTCTGCTTCAGCTCTCTGAATGTTGATCAGCAGGAATGTGTGTGGCATATACTAGGACAATCAAACATGAGGCAAACTGAAAAAGTCCTAATTTCATAGGTTTATGAACTAAGAATCCAAACCAGGTGGTTTTGCCCAAATGTTGGAGAGAAAATGGTCTTCACTGAATTAATAAAAAAATAAATATATTGAGAATATTTAATTTATTTAGGATTTAGAAAACTTCTCCTGACTATCATTTTTTCCCAGGTCTCAAGAATTTAAGTTATTGACCATTAGCCACACTGGTCCCCAGGATAATGGGGTCCAGGATAATGGGATCCATATCAATCTGGACAGATGTCAAATGTTAAAATTATTTTTTAAGTTTTCCCTAATGAAGTCAATACTTAATGGTATTGCAGGAATCCTCTATGGCAGGGCTGTCAAACTCCCATCCCATGGGCGGGATGTGTCACCTGCTGGCCATACCCACACCCGGTTTAGTGAAGGGGAAAAAAGTTCTGATATGTCACATGATGCCACCGTGATGATGTGAGTTTGACACCCCTGCTCTATGGAGTATTTGTCCCTTGCTCAAGTTACCTGTGAAAATAGATATTTATCTCTACTGTGTGGCTATAGCTCAAAGGCAAAGAAAGATTAGGTAGCAAACTTCCCACACTGTATAATACATACTAATGTTTCAGATGCTACTCTTAAGTATCAGTTAGTAAAAAAAATCCATTTTAGTTAGAGTTACACACATCAGAGACAAATCCAATATCAGATGATAACATCATGGTATGATAGAACGTAGAAACACAATCCTTTTCATGGGACTTGGTTCAAAGAATTTATTGGGAGTGGGAAGGAAGGAAACTGAGAAACTGGATGTGAACCAAGTACTCATCCTTTTATATAAGTAAGCTGCAGGTGTTACTTTGGTGTAGTGGATGTGGAGATCATCCTCCAGGAGATATGCCCAAATTCATTAACCATTTGATAACATCTGATTTCTAATCACTGCCAACTAGTCTTTAGTTTTTATATCTCTGCCATATTTTGATCTGTAGATACCACTATATCAGTCATTGTTATGTCTATAATACAGTATATGCATACCTAATTAATGGAAATGACTGAATGAGTAAACATATAATATCAGTCTGGTCTACCTGATAAGGCTAACAGATTTTCACCTGCCACTGAAAAAAAATCTAATTTTAAAGCAGCCTCCAGGTGTCAGAAGACTTTGACACACATGGAATTCTGTGTGTCTGCAGGGATGACAAGGGACAAATGACAAATTGGTGATGATGTCATCATGCAAATGCCTTGATTTAGATACTTATATGAGAAGTCATTATGCAGGCACATAGTCATGTTATTTCTATGATGTCAGCATATGCATATATTCATTTTGGTATTAGCAAAGTTTGTTACAGATATTAGAGTATGAAGGGACTCCGGGACCAGGCTCTGTTTCATAAAGTCCATATAAGTTTCTTGCAATTCCCTAACTAACTAGGAGGCCAAAGGCAACTGGGGGTGGATATTTTCCATTATAGAACTAGAGAAAACAATGGAAAATAAACTAATGAATGAGCAATGATTCTGATATACATTAACACATATGGAATAAGAAATGAATCTATATAATATATTTTGAGCCACCATCTTTTCCTAGTAACTGGCCCTGTTTATTGAACTCTTATAAGCTGCCAGATATTCAGTATTTTGATCATAATTTTTGTAGAACTAATTAAAAAAAAGAACAGTATGCAGACTGAATTGAGAATTTTGAAAGGAATCCTATTCAATCATTCCAGGGTATAAACTCAATCCACAGGGGGGGAAAAACTTTTGTTTGAAAAAACATGAATAAATACAAATGAGTAATGTCCTTAATTTGGACTCCTCAGTCAAGGAGGGAAATGGAATAATATTTTTTGTGTATGTGTGAGAGAGCTGGGCTCCCCTTACCCTTAGTACCCTTTGTACTAAGACACTTTAAACTGGATCATCTCCTCAAAAAGAAGAAACATATATCAGAAAATTCTCCCCTGCAGTTTTGTTCTGATTTGAGAATGTGTAACAGTTAAAATTTTGTTGTATCTTTTTATTTTTTTGAAAGAGAAAGGATTCTGCTTTTTATTTTTTTTCACTTCTGTTTTTCCTGTGTTCTCATTTTTAACTGGCTACTTAAAAAGAAAATCCATTTATATAGATCATCTGGAGAAAATAAGCAGGCAGGCCTTTAATGATACTTGAACAGATGTGTGAATTCCATCACAGTTTGTTATATGCTGACAGAGAAATAAAACCAGGGCTGAAGAAAAAAAGTAATTCTTTAAAACCAATGAGTTTATTTGTTATTATGTTTTTATTCAAATTTACAGTTAAACAAATAAAAACTAATTCAAATCAATGAATTTAAAGGTAGAATAAAGTAATTGGTTATTCCTCAGAAATTTTCCATTTCATTGATAAGACTGAACTGACGGAACATCTTTATGAAAGCTAACTAAAGTTATCCTAGTTACATTAACTTGGTTGTTTGCCTTGTTTAAAGATTGACAGAATAGTAGAAGCTCCCAAGTTTAGATCACCAGATTATGTTGATAATGATATTTCAGAATAACAGAGTTGGAAGGGACCTTGGAGCTCTTCTAGTCCAACAGTCCTGCTCAAACAGGAAACCTTATACCATTTCAGACGAATAGTTGTCCAATCTCTTCTCAAAAATTTCTAGTGTTGGAACAACCAGAACTACTGGAAGCAAGCTGTTCCACTGATTCTGTCTGTCAGAAAATTTCTCCTTAGTTCTAGGTTGGTTCTCTCCTTCATTATTTTCCATCCATTGCTTCTTGTCCTACCTTCAGGTGCTTTGGAGAATAGGTTGACCCCCCCTATTCTTTGTGGCAACCCATCAAATATTGGAACACTGCTAACATGTCATCTTTAGTCCTTCTTTTCATTAAACTAGACATACCCAATTCCTGCAACCATTCTTTTTATGTTTTATCCTCCAGGTTCCTAATCATCTTTGTTGCTCTTTTCTGTAGTCTTTCTAGAGTCTCAACATCTTTTTATATCATGGTGACCAAAACTGGATGTAATATTCCAAGTGTGATCTTACCAAGGCATTATAAAGTGGAACTAACACTTCACATGATCTTGATTCTATACCTCTCTTAATGCAGCACAGGACTGTGCTGGCTTTTTTGGAAGCTGCAATGTGCTGCTGGCTCATATTTAAGTGATTGTCCACTAGGATATTACTATTGAGTCAGGTCCCACCTACACTATATCTGTACATTTATATTTTTCTTGCCTAAATGTAGAACTTTAGTTTTCTCATCATTTCCTTGTGCATTTCTGCAACTTGTTAAAACCACAAAAGGAAAACAACTCCAACTCCTTTATATAAAAAGGACATTCATATGGATGAGATTTGGTGACAGTACAAAAGCATGAATGATTATCTTTATTTCTGAAATATGCTCTCCATTTAACTATGCAGTGACTCTGAGATTTTCATTATGTTGAAAAGGTAGATTTTATTTCTTTCAAGAAATTTAATTAACATTGATTAAAATATGTTCTCTTGGATTTGTTGGGAAATTAAAGTAGGTCTGATAAAGGAAATCATGGATCAGGTTGTACAAAGGTTTACAACAGTGGAAAGGTCATTGAACATCTGTGGTGGCACAAGTAAATAATTTTAGACCTTGGCCCTAGAGATGTATTTTGCATTCTCATGCTAATATGAAAATAATTACTATTTTAATTTAGAAAATAATTAAGTATTTTTTTTAAAAAAATAAGTGACTGAAGATCCAACAACGTCAGACCATAGGACCTGGTACAGTTCAGTTTTTAATTGATTTTGATTTGATTGAATTATTGATTGATGATTGATTGATTGATTATAGCTCATATGTTATATACTGATAGCAGAGAATATTTGTTGCTCACTGTTGAAATGAGGGGTCTTGGTTCTCTCTGAGTTTGGTTGTTTCCTTGCAGATGTTTCATTATGCAAACTACTAGGTAACATCATCAGTGCTGTAGGGTGTGGGGTTTGTTCTCATTTTATATTATAGGGGCTTGCCCTGTCAGCGTTGGTGGGGATGGGTCTTGGTGGTTCTTTGATTGCCCTGCTTACTGTCACTAAATTTAATAAGATTCAGAGCAGCTTACAATAGACAACAACAATAACAATATAAAACCATTATAAATAAAACTAAGCCAATCCTTCCTGACTTGTTATTTTCTGTTCTGCATTCATGTATTATATACTCCTGTCATTACCGTCCCAAATGTATTTTCCAGAATTGTTTGGTGGGAAGCTGTCAAGGGACTCCTGCAGATGCACAAACTCATCACCACAGTTTTGTAACTGAAGTCAGGGAAAGATCTCTTCCAGGCAACAAAAAGCAATAAAAGTTCATTGAAAGGAACATATATGATTCAAGCTGCTTTATGACTGAACTAGAAATAGCAAATATAATGTCATTTGCCAGCTGTCTCACAATTGCTCATTTAACAACTGTCTAAACTCATGATGTGACTTGAAATGGCTATATTAAATACAGCACTGGAAGATTACTAGAATATCTGCTGTTTCCTTTTAGTTCTATAGAACTTGGTCCCATGGTGATGCCAATATGTTTACAGATTTCTACCTTGATATGCAATAGGCTTTCTTGCTTGCTTTATTCAGTTTGTATGGCTGCCCATTTCAACAAGTGACACTACCCCATTTAATCTTTTCATATGAAACACACACACACACACAGAGAGAGAGAGAGAGAGAGAGAGAGAGAGAGACAGAGAGACAGAGAGAGAGAGAGACAGAGAGACAGAGAGAGACAGAGATATATGGAAACAAAGAGAGGCAAAGAGAGATGGAGACAGAGAGAGACAGAGACAGAGAGACAGAGAAAGAAAGAGAGAGAGAAAGACTTACACAAAGAAGGAACATATTGTGAAGCAAAACACCCACCTCATCATCTTTATTTTCAGGAATGGTTCTGATCTGTAAATCTCCATATCGAGCTTTCTTAGAAAATGAAAACAAGGAACAGCAGCAACCTGCTTGTTTTGAAAAAAAGGACCAGGGATCATCTCTTCCTGTAGAAGGGAATGTTAATGTTACAGTACATTTCACTAGTGGTAGGTAGCATATTATTAAAGATAGGCAGTACACTATATATATAACATGCTTTCAAAATTCCAGTTGTACCACTAGCCCCAAAAGAGACCACTGCAATAGTTCGGATGTTTTTCCTAGTGTTCTCTGACATCTAATAAATATTTCTATAGTTATCATTATGAAAGAGAGAATGGAATGAATGGTCACTATACTATAAATTAAAAAAAAAGATATTATTTCATCTCACAGGAGTTGTGCTTCTCATTTACTAGGCTTGCCATAAATAAAAATAGTTGGCCTGTTTGGTTCATAGAACAGCACCTATTGCCACTGCTACTGTATTTCATAGTACAGCTTCATTCACCTTGAGATAGACAGTAGAGATTTTAGAACTAAATTCAGTGATAAAATAGATACATCAACCACCTAGAGCTCTGACTGGCCAGGGCATGTATTTCTGCATACAAAAATATGCAGAAAATGCATCATGCACATGCTTTCTTCATGTACAGAAAAAAACATTGATTAAGAAACATAAAAGTTAGTCACTCCTTGGTTTAGGATACACTTTGCAAGAGCCAAGTTTAATATTAGTACAGAAAGGTAATAGATTAAGTGAAAGGAAGGATGACTTTGTTGTATTCCATGAGCTGACTATTAATGAACAAGATGGTAGGGGTTTTTTTTAATAATACACTGTGGCATTGCAACACATAAAACCTTATTTTAATACCTCAAGGGAATGGAAATCTACTATCAAAGAGATATTCTATGAGTACATAATCCACTGGGATTCTGATTCAGAAGCAACAGAAACCTAAATCACAAGAATTCAGAAAACAGAGTTGGAACAGACTTTAGAGGTGTTTTAGTCCAACTCCTGCTCATGCAGGGGACTCTATAGCATTTCAGACAACTGGCCGCCCAATCTCTTCTTCAAAAACATTCAAAGATGGAGCACCTATAGTTTCTGGAGGCAAATCAATTAATTATTGTATCTGTCAGGAAGTTTTTCCTTATTTCTAAGTTGGATCTCTCCTTGATTAGTTTCCATTCATTGTATCAGATCCTGCCTTCAGGTGCTTTGGAAAAGAGGTTGACCTGTTCTTCTTTGTGGCAGCCTCTTAAATATTAGAACACTGATATCATGTCAACACTTGTCCTTCTAGGAATGACATTCTGGATGACTAACAACATGTTAAAATAATTTTATAGAAGTATTAGCAAAGAATAAAATGCAGCAATAGTCTCCTATTCATAATATAGATAGGACCATGTTTTGAAGATATTCCTCAATTTTCTCTGATTTTTTATAAAACCAACTCCCAATATAGGAAGTTTTTAATAGCTACACATCATCATTTCTGCAATCTTCTATTAATTTTAAAATGGATTTCAGGAGCCTGTGGCAGACATCAGCTGCATTCCCCAATAATATGACATGCTACAGCAAAATAAATAATAATAAAAAAACATTATATGAGAGAGAGTCATTTCATTATATGAGAGAGAGTTTTGTGCTAACTTAAAATGAACATCTGAAATTTGTGGAAATTCATTATAAGTCCACTTAACATTGGTATAGGAAAATTCTTTATTGCTAAATGAGAGGATGTAATCTCATACAAATGATATTTTTATTTATAGCTAGCATGACCATAGATAAAATGTAATATGTGTTTATTGCCAATGAGGAAAAGAAAATTCAGTCCAAGCCATACAGGATCAAAATGTCCACATGTGTTCAATATGTCTAAATAAACTGTAAAATGTCTTTTCAAAGACATTATTCCAAATCAAAATCTAAATTATGACATTAATCAGAAAACTCTGTTCAAAACATCTGAAGTCCTATCTTCAGTCTTACATTTTTCCCATGTTGAGCTGTCAAATATCTATGGAAAATGCACAAGCATGGTATGAGTATATTATTATCTGTTGCTCATATTCTCTAATTTTTAGAGTCATCGTTATTTTTCAAGCTCAAATTATGTAACTATCAGAATTAATAATGATTAACATCCTCAACCCTCATGAATTCATCTCATCTTATGTCAAAGTTGTCATATTAGCCTGGTGATTTGCTGGCATTGTTTCTAAAGACAAACCTTACAAATACTTTCGATTGTGTTTTTATTGGGGGGGGGGAGGCAGATTTTATATATGTGTGTGAAGATTATAGGGATTCTTTGGCAGAATTTTTGGCTACTTCAGTTCATCTCATTTTATCTTCTTTTACTGAATAATGAGGGGGAAAAAAATCTCAACCAAGATTTGGCTTCAATGTTTTGGAGGCTTGGAATTAGTGCAGTCATAATTGTTGATTTTTTTCTTGCAATAATTTACTAGAAAGAGATATACATGAAGAAAATTAATGTGAAAAGAAATAGATATTGTCATATCTCAGAATTAATGATAGACTTTCAGTAAATGGACAATGAATAATAGAACAATCTTTTAGAAATGGGAGCTATTTTCTAATTTCTATCCTACAATGGACATATCAACTTTCTTCTATAAAAATATAAACTCCTTGGCTACACAAGTGAGGGAGGGAGGGAGAGAGTGGGAGAGAGAGGGAGGGAAGGAGGGAGGGGGGAGAGAGAGAGTGGGAGAGAGAGAGACAGACAGACAGACAGAGAGAGAGAGAGAGAGAGAGAGAGAGAGGGAGGGAGGGAGGGAGAAGGAGAGGGAGATTGTGTGTGTGTGTGCTCCTCTTGCCACCTCTCCCAAGGGAGTCAAATGGAATATATTTTGGCAGTAGTTCAGGTCAACTGCTTATTAGATACTCCTGTCTCACCCACTGCTGATCAGCTGCTAAGGCTTGATCCAAAACATGGCTGACTCCATAATGATTATTACTGTTGGACAAGAGACTGTCCGAGCTAGGCAGAAAAGTCATATGGGGAATTAGTCTAGAATCTCTATATAGGTACAAGAAGGCAAAGTCTGTCCCCACTTTCAATCCTGTTGAACCTTATCTCATCTGGCTCAGGTGCAAACCACCAGTCTGAGAAGATTCCTGTGTTATAGGCATGAAGAATAAAATAAGTATTTGAAATCATGTGCAAATCTGATTATTTGCACTTAACAATTACAATGCTGCTAGATGGCACTGTACCATCAACTGTAACAAGCTGCTGTCTACATCTCTGGGATCTAAGGTCTGAAGTAGAGTCACGGTGATGATCTATTTGATCATTTCATCCCCAGAGAGCCATGAGAATTTCCCCAACTTCTTTTTAGCTCCATATATATAAAGAACAGAGAACTCTTGTCTAGAGATATAATTTTATTTTCAGATGGTCTTTCAAATAAGTGATGTGCCAAGCCATGGACGGATGCTCTGTATGTTGTGCCATTCATTCTTTGTTATCCTTTCTTCCACCCATTACTACTTGTTTTTAATAACCATGTGAGATCTCACTTCACCCAAATGTCTATGTGTAAAATTTGTACTTGAATTGTTTATTACTTAATTCGAAGATGCAAAGTGTTTCAAAATGTCTTAACAACACATACATATGTATAGCAATAATGACAACATACAGTAATAACAGTAACACTGCAATTTCACCAAATGTGAAGTAAATTGGCTTGCAGGCTTTGCTGAAGTATCCACAATTTATTTTAAAGCTTATATACAAGTTGTCTTTAACCAAGGGTCGTCAACAAAAGAATTAAGTAATTGTTAATTTTTATTTCAATAGGGAATAACCTTACTGAATACAAGAACTCTTATGATTCGTGCATTAGGAAAAGAAAGTTTAATTTATGTGATTGTTGCATTTTTCAATCTTGTATGTGCAAGAATCAATTAATTACAAAGACTTTCTCTTTTCTTGTTTATTTAGGAAAAGAAGAATATATTGCAACATTCAAAGGATCAGAGTATTTCTGCTATGACCTCTCCCAGAATCCTATCCAAAGCAGCAGTGATGAAATTACTCTGTCCTTTAAAACTCTACAGAGGAATGGACTAATGCTTCACACTGGGAAATCAGCTGATTATGTCAACCTTGCCCTGAAAAATGGAGCTGTCTCCTTAGTTATTAATTTGGGCTCAGGGGCCTTTGAAGCACTGGTGGAACCTGTGAATGGGAAATTTAATGACAATGCCTGGCATGATGTGAAAGTAACCAGGAATCTGCGTCAGGTAACAGTACAATGGTTACAGCAATAACTGACTTTGCTTCTGCTACAGCTAAGTGTTTGGTGATCTTGCAGTTAGAATAACATGCAGCTGAGTGTTAACAGACCTCTGAACCCTAAGGTTCACCATGTTATGTAGAGATGTATAATTCTTTTTATACATGAGCACAGGCACACCTAGAAAGTAATTTTTAACCAGGATTGCTTTGAACAATTATACGAACACAGCCAGATGCTTCAAGTTGTTTATGTATGAGAGGCAGGTGGACTGGGAAGAGTAGATCATTTTTATCAAGAAGACTAGACACCTAGATAATCAATTATTTCCCAGGCTACTATTTCATACTTGTAATTTTCCAGAAGTTCCCACTTTCTATTGCTGAAACAAAGCTGAATGTTTCTTTGTTTTTCCTTTTATCTACTGGGTCCCTCAATTATATTTTAAGAAATCGAAAACTGATTATAAAGATGAATAAATACCTAAAAATACATTTATAACCGAGAATTTCCTCAAAGAAACATGTCCTGCCAATGAACTTATGCATAGCATTTATATCCTTAGGTTGCACTTCTGTATATAAGTTACTGCAAGAATTCCAATGAAATTGATGAGAGTTATCCATGCAAAAATGGTGGTAGGATCATATCCTAAATAGTTCATTCTATTCTATTTCATTCAAATAGTTGTGAACAATTTTGCTTTGATTGTCAAGTTAAAAAAGATTGTGATATTTTAGTGGTTATACTTGCTTTCATAAAAAAACCTTTGCTTTGCTATAAAACCAAACTTAGTGAGAGGGAACTACATTAATAGTGAGACGCTAATATCTTGTGAATCTATGGCTGAAATGGGATACAGACAGTAAAGCCTAAATGTAAACCTTTCAATTTTCCATTGTGGTAACAATATATCACACTTAACTCTGTGTGGGATTTGACTCTGAAAGACCAGTTACTACCACTTACCAGGAAGCTTCTGTTGGCTCTGGACAATTTGCTGATTTTTAACCCAATGTAGACATCTCTTTTATGTACAGGTCTACCAGTGAGGTTGTAGCCAGCTCTGAGCCTTCTTCTATACAATTCAAAAGCTGTGTAAAATGTTTCTAAGGATAACCCCTGTGCAGGATGCTAAACATCTTATTAGAAGAAACATGTGATAAGACATTTTTACAAGCTCTCCGATGAGCACAGAAAATACCGAGAAGGAGACAAGGAGGATTCCATCTGGGATATTGTTAGTGGTACTTCCAATGTTACCAAAAAGGTGTGAGACAGAGTGTAGAGTGTATAGAAGTAGTAAATAAATAACATAAATAAATATGTTTAAGATATGAATATGAAAGTTTTCACTCTACTCTCTCTCACGCACAAATCCTTTTTAAACATTAAACAGGAGTTGTAGTAGAAGCCATGCTTTCTTTCTCCCATTTCATTGAAATATGTAGCATATAGACAGTTCAGGCTTGTTGTGAGGATAAGAATGATAATTTTCATGTCTATATATAAAATAAATACAAGTTTAATCATAGAGACAGTAATTAAAAGAGCATCTAAAGACTACAGAACAACTAATTTTTAAAAAGTAGACATTGAATTAGACTGCACTTTCTAGATTTGCCTTTGCTCATCCAAAAGTGTTGAAACAATGAAGCTCTTTAAAAATTATATACAAAGAGAGTGAAAGGGATTAGGTACAGATTGTTCTGGCAGGTGCATGATCAGACAGTCAGATGCAGAAATCCATTCTACTCATTGTTGTGTGTCAGGATCAGGGGAGTCCGTGAAGTGGTCAAAAAAGTCAAAATGGTACCCACATCTGCACAATCAAAGCCCTGACCCTTTTAATGAAAGGGTGGGGTTTT
>NC_142063.1:310906631-311014131 GCF_059756535.1 Pantherophis guttatus | reverse complement strand
TTAATGGGCTACTTTCAATAACTTAAATGAACTTATACATACATACATACATACATACATACTTACTTACTTACTTACTTACTTACTTACTTACTTACTTACATACTTATACATCCTCTAACCTGCAGTCTCGGTGCATCTCTGAAATCTGTTCCAAAAGTTATCCAGATATTAAGGGCAGGCAGGGTAGCATCTTATTGCAGGAATAAAGTGATTGTCTCCATTGGAGGATGCAGTTGTCATGCAGTTGCACTACTAGGAATAACAGTATAGGGGTTTTACAAAGAAACATTAAAATATGTTTCTTGGTAAAAGATGGAGGAAATGGCTGATATATGAAATCTCATACCCAAGTCCAGTAAATCTTTCCCAGCATGTTTTAGTGCAGAAGTTGAGCTATCTCACTGAATAGATTTTCTATTAACCAATACATAGTTATACATATTTCATAGAGCAGGGGTGTCAAACTCAAGGTCCGGGGGCTGGATCTGGCCTGTGGGGTGCTTAGATCTGGCCCTCAGAGCCATTCTGGAAACAGCAAAGGACCAGCCTGCAGTGTCATTGCCAACAAAAATGGAGCTACGTTTTCACTGGCAGAGGGTTGCAGGAGGCTGTTGCAGCAAAAAATGGAGCTCGGGAACCCGTTTTCACTGGCAAAGTGCTCGGGCTACCACAGGTGCCCCTGACATGTGTGATGTTAAACTGGCCACACCCACCTGGGCCATGCCCACCCCAGGCCCCTGAGGTCAAACACAACCCTGATGCAGCCCTCAGTGAAATTGAACTTGACACCCTTGTCATAGAGGAAAGTTCTCCTTCTAATAAAACAAATAGGAAAGTTTTCATGTGTTATCAGATCAGTGGGTCTGAGTGTATTTTATATTAGTACTTAGAGATGAGCTATAAATTACATACCAATATAGTAGGAGTGCTCCTTTACATCATTTGCATGTACAAAAGTATTGGTTAGAAATAATAATTTAATTAATTCATGGAGATCAACAGTGACTATAATTTTCAAATTATGGATTAGGATGGATTAATTGAAACAAAATGTATACTTCTAAATATTATAAGTGTGGGGGGATAAATAATGGGTAATAATAGGTATTATGTATATTTTGGAATCTTCTCAAAAGATTTATTCATAACTAAAAATAACATGATGGATTACTAAATATAGGAAGAATAAGTGCCAAATGTACCTCTTTGGGGAATACATTTCATAATCTAGAGGCCACACAGAATAATGTCCTCCTTGCATTGGCAGTAATTGAGCTTCTAGCAATGGTGGCATCTTTAGAAGGGCCTCTGCTGTGGGTCTTCATAACCAAGAAGGCTCATAGTTAAAAAAGCACTCTTTCAAATAATCAGGTTCTAAGACATTTCTGGCCTTAAGGACAAATAGTGTCATCTTTTGGGACCCAGAAAATGTGCCTTCTCTGTGGCGGCACCTGCCATGTCCTCTCTGTGATCCTGAAATACCTGACTTTGTGGTAGGATGCATGTGACATTCTGTTTCCTCATTAGAGGTAATTGATGATTTTTTGGTTTCTGTTGACATTGTATTGTCATTGTGTTATTTCTTTGTGTTTTTGTGTGTAAATGTAATTTATATTATTATATTATGTTCTTGAGGCAGATAGTACCAAAATCAAATAAATAAACAGGAGCACCTTAAATCAAGCCTGGTGATAATTTGGTAGTCAGCACAGATCTTTTAGTAACAGTTTTATATGATTCCTCTATCTTGTTCTGGCTGCCATGTTTTCCTCAAACCTTTCATTAGTAGGCTAATGTGAGTGCATAGCAGTTGTCATATGGATTCTAAGAACAATGTGGACAATTGCTGTCAATTCTGCACAGGAAGTGTCAGAATACACTTCCTGTGCAGAATACAGTGGTTAGAATACAGTACCTTAGGCTACTTATGCTGACTGCCAGCAGTTTGGCAGTTCAATTCCCACTGGCTCAAGGTTGACTTGGCCTTCCATCCTTCTGAGGTTGGTAAAATGAGGACCCAGATTGTTGGAGGCAATATGCTGACTCTGTAAATCGATTAGAGAGGGCTGTAAAGAACTGTGAAGTGGTATATAAGTGCTATTGCTATTGCTTCATTGCTGTCAGCTTCCAGGTAAAGGAAAGATGGTATTTAGGTACTATAAGGTTAACTAAAGGGGTAATTTTGCATATTTTACAATTCAGACAGACTTTAACAGTATTGCCGGTAGATGACACAAGACATTCCACAAGTACCTTCAGAAAAAACACCTGAATTCATCAGATACCTGAGTAAAACAATTTTAACCAGTTTCCTGTTTGGGATATACCCCAATCAAGGAATGCTAAACAAGCTATGGGTAAATAGTAAATAGCCCAACCAAAGAACCTCCAAGATCACTCCCACCAAGACTGACAGGAAAGCCTCTAGAATATAAACTGAGAGAAAATCCCACTCCTTACCACCATAGCACTGATGATGTTGCCTAGTTTGTGAGAAAACAACCAAGCTTAGAAAGCACCAAAGACCCCTCATGTCAACCCTGAGCTACAAATATCTGGTTTTATTGTAATATTTCAAGTGCTAATAACATTTTATTTTATTTTCCTTTTTGCTATTATACCAGCAATGTTATGAGAGAAATATTTTGTTTCATATCTTCATATCTTCTGTTATTATCAGACTTCTGAAATAGTCCAGGCAAGAAGCACACCCAGAAATACTACCTGTACTTTATTGTATAATTACATCAACATAATTTTGCAAGTTTGAAAATACATCTCTCCCTCCCCCCATTACCTTTGCAGTCAGTTACCTGCATACCTTCTGAGATGTTTGTCATGCCCAATTTCTTCTGGGGACTCAGCAGCCTCTTATCTGATCATTGTGTAGGGCCACGGCTCTTCCTTCTGCCTCAAGGGGAATAAAAAGGATTGTACTTTAGTTATCTAATATGATGCTATCTAAAATATGGCAACAAACCTTCACAATTGATGGACATCATTCTTTTAAAGTATACAATACTTCCATTGTATAAAAGTATTTTTATCAGATATTTTCCATTAATGTGTAATTTTTAAAAAGAATCTAGTTTAATTCTTTCACCATACCTCGGCATATCTTACTTCCATCATACCCATGTACTTATTAGATTCCCCATTGCTCTTTAAATTTTCCACATCTCACTTAAAAAAAACCACAGCTCATCAACTCCATCCAGCCACAAGTTTCTTAGCTTTCCTCTCAACCCAGTTGGATATCTCCAGCCAGAGCAAAATGGGACATGTATTAAATGTTCTAACCGGGTTCCTGGAGATTGTCAGGGTCTGGATGAGGAGAATCAGGTGTAGACTCTACCCAAAGAAAAAGGCTCTTAATTCAAAAGTCTACTCTTTCCATGAGTAGACTCAAAATCTTCTGAAGAGGTTCTAACTCAGAGAGAACAGGATTTGTGGATGGGAAATCCTTCCGATAAAGCAGCAGATAGAAGCCATAGTTAGACACAGCCTTTTCTTAGCTTTGACTGATGCTCAGCTGTAGCCTTTTGTGGAACAGGTTATACTGATAACAATTATTCATGTCCTTGATATCTCTCATTTGGATTCTTATAATTCTACATGGGAATGTCCTTGTGGACTATCAAGAAAGTGTAGCTCCTCCAGAATGCATCAGCCCACATGTTTTACTGTTCAGGTTTAATGTTGCCATATTAACCATTGCCATGGAAGCTGCATTTGTTACCAGTATGTTTCTGGGTTCAGTTCAAGGTGCTGATCATCACCATTCCAACTCTTAATTACTTGGAACCTGAATATCTAAAAGACCAGCTTTCCGTGATGAAAGCTGCCTATTCTGCCCAAACATGCATTGGAAGGTGCAGAGAAAGGCCACCCAAATAGAAATAGATATAATTGTGACTCATTTCCGTAACTTATCCTTAAAGAGAAGAACAGCCCTCATTTTTATAGCATCTGGTAAAAACCTGGCTTTTCCAGAAAGTCTTTCACCATTAATTCTCATGGCAGTGTTCTAAGATTTAGATTTATTACATTTATCCAAATGGCAGACCTGCTTCTTTAGAAGGGTATGATGGATAATGGAGTTGGTAATAAATCAGATGGTTTCCAGACAAACTGTAACTCTATCTTATTCAGTCTGCCTATATTTTGTGTGCTCCAATCCTCCAGCCACCATATGGAGCCATCTTCAATACAACCCACAATACAGACATAGTTGGGTGTTAGCACATGTAGATTACATTTTAGCCTGAATCAATGTATTCTCTCTCTGGGATTTCATTAAAAGTATTGAATACCTTTTGGGAGAGAACAAAGCTTCATGGCACCCAGAAATGAGTTGCTACAAGCTCAACTGCTGTTCCATGAAGGCTTCTGAATGGAAATGTCCACTCAGGAAGGAGCTAAACCACTGATGGTTAACCTTTTCGGCACTGAGTGCTGAAACTGGAGTGTGCGCCAGTACCCGGAAGAGAGCAGCTGGCTGGTGCGCATGCATGCAGCAGCCAGCTGCACTTCTGGGTTCTATCGCATACATGTGTGGCGGCCAGCTGCTCTCTTCTGGGTTCCGTCACACATGCATGCCAGAACCCAGAAGAGAGCAGTTAGACCAGCTGGCTGGTGCGTATGTGTATGCCGGAACCCGGAAGAGCAGCTGGCAACAGCACACATGCCCACAGAAAGAGTTCTGTATGCCACTTCTGGCAACATGTCTTAGGTTCGTCATCACAGAACTAAACCGTCATAAAATAGAACTTCCCATCTCTAAGCTTTGCAAGCATATCTCTATGACCAAGCTTTCCAAGTGGAGTAGAAGTATACCATAGCTAAATAGTCCAACCCAGACCAGGAAAGAGGCCCGTAACAACTGTGTCAAAAGTGCTCTTGACTTTTGGCTAACAAAGTAGTTACTGTTTTGACCTGAAATTTTTATTTCAGTTACCTTTATTTCAATTATGCAGTTTTTACAGAAATTTTCACTTTATTATAAGGGTATCCTCAGAAAAGTTGTCTTAATATATCCTGCTGTATGGCATAATCTACACAAAAGACTCAATAGTGAAGGCAGTTCTCTCAATTTTGGATAGATTTTATTATTCACCTCCATAGCCATAGTCCATAATATAGATTATTTTACATACATAGTAACTTTCACTTGCGTCCTATTTCTTTGATGTAAGCACATAATACCAGTCTTTTCCAAACTCTGTGCCACATGTTCCAGTTCCATATTTGTTGACTCACAGTTGTTATCACTTTAATTGCCTCAAGTGTAAAATATCAGTGGATATCACCTATCTTCTATCACCTATCATCTATTATGTATCACCTATCTCCTATTATATAATCTTCTTGTGCATTCCTGTGATGTGATTAGATTAGATTAGATTAGATTAGATTAGATTAGATTAGATTAGATTAGTTTAGATTAGATTAGATTAGATTAGATTAGATTAGAACAGAACAGAACAGAACAGAACAGAACAGAACATTTATACAATGCTAGGCAATCTACATAATATTCCTGTTTTCCCATAACAATCCTGTGAGATGAATTTGGGAGTAACTGACCAAAAAGAAAGAGAGTAACTGACCAAAAGCCACTAGTGGCTTCCATGTCTCCTGGTTTCTGGTCGTCAACCAATTATGTCTCATTTTCCAGGATAGTTGTATAGTTTATATATGAAAATATTTTCTCGTTTTATTATTCAGTTGGTAAAGAGTTATAATATAATCTTTCCATTTTCCTTTAATTGCATTTGCCTCTAGTACATCTTTCATAAACATGTATTTATGAACCTTAATTTTACATTTTTCTATGATTTTTTCTGATCTTAAAAATAGCTCTCAATTTCCTTTCTTTCATCCTCTCTCTCTTTGTAGTTTCTTGTGTGATTCTGGAAATCTATGTTCAATCATTATAGATCTTATTTTTTAAGGTTTTCATCTCTCAGCTTTCTTTGGCTATCATTGTAATTTGTTTTGAAATTGTGGAAATATCTCTTTTCACATTGATTTTCACATTATCACAAGAGCTCAAATTCTCTTTAGCATAAGATAAACAGATTGAACACAATACAATACAATACAATACAACAGTACAACAACATAATACAATACAATACAATTCTTTATTGTTCAAGTGTGATTGGAGACACAAGGAATTTGTCTTTGGTGCATATGCTCTCAGTGTACATAAAAAGAAAAGATACATTTGTTAAGAATCATAAGGTTCCACACTTAATGATAGTCATAGGGTACAAATAAGCAATCAAATCATACTAGGAAACAATCAATATAAATCATAAGAATACAGCAACAAGTTAGTCATACAGTCATAAGTGGGAGGATATGGGTGATAGGAATGATGAGAAGATTAATAGTAATAGTAATGCAGACTTAGTGAATAGTTTGACATTGTTTGACACAATCAATAGTTTGACAGAATCAATGTATTCCTTACATTGATTTTGTATTTATAACTTACATGTATTGTTGGACAAAACTTTCTAGTACACTTATTCTTCTACTTTTCTAAGTGTAACCTTTATATTTGACACCAGTAATTTATTATCTGATTCATAATCTGCCCCTGGAAGGTTCCTCACTGATTGCATTACACTTCCCCATTTTATGGAGTTTATTTGATTCCAGTGTTATCCGTCTGGTGATGTCCAGCTGTGGAATTTGTATTTTAAGTTGTGTGAAGCAAGTGTTGGCAATAAACAAAGTCTTTCCTTCTAGATTTGTTCATTTAATTCTGGTATTGTTTACCAGATCCAAATCTTCATGTAATTCCAAGTTTTATCTTTCTCCAGCTTTAATATTCTATTCATTGATTAGTAATATGACATATTTTTGATATCACATTTAGCATCACTTCCAGTTTCTCTTAAAATTCCTAAATGTCTTCCAGATTTTATCTGTGGTGGGTATATATGCATTGTAGAGGTGGGTTTCACTTACCTTTACTACCGGTTCACAGCGGGAGTGCGCACACATGCCCGCTTCTGCGCATGCGCAGATCACCAATGATGACATCATGGTGGGTGGGCAGAGCCTCCCACTAGTTTTACTACTGGTTCTATAGAACCAGACCAAACCGGGAGCAACCCACCACTGATGCATTGAAGTTCACTGGATATCCATTAATTGCATTAGACATGGTTCTAATGCAATTTATAATTGAGCACATACATTACTTTGCAATGTCCTTTGTAAATATAATTGTCTTCATATGGCTTTTCACATTCCTAGAACATCCAATTCAGTATACTTCATTTCTGCTTTAATAATTTTAAATTTTTATTGGTATCTCATATTCCAGTTCCAACCATGGTCTTGTAGAATGAGGAACATTTCTGTCAGTCCTGGCATGAACTGAATATATAATCTTATGCTTCTTTGCACAAGATCACCCCACACTTTGAATCAATTTGATGATTCCCCCCCTAAAAAAAAAAAATCTGGCTTTGATTGCATTTCTTGAAATGCTTGCTCTTAGGTGAAGACTCAAAATAAGACTTTGTTTGATGTTGCCTCAAGTATCATTTTTTTTAATGTTGTAAGCCATTGGCAGATTTTATCTTTATCCATTTTTCCCTAAATGTTTTATAGAAATTGACTGGTAGTGATTTTCCTTGCCAGTATTCTTTTCATGTTTAATACATTATTTTGATATTCATGTTTTGTTTCCTGTTCATTCAATAAGCTCTAGTTTTTAACTTGTGTCTGTTCTTGCCTGTATTTTACATAATTAGCCAATGCAAGTCTTTCTTCTTTGATAGTTTGATTTGAAGTAAACTTTTGCCTGCATTTTTGTGCAGCAGGTATAATCTATCAATATCACTATGGGGATGTAATCCATACTGAATAGTCATCAGTTTTTTTTTATTTTTCAGTCCAAACTGTTGAGTTCAACTTTTGTTCAGTTAATAATTCAGCAGTGTATGATATAATAGGTATTGTCTAGGTATTATTGCCTTTGATGGTGTTTCCATTGCTAATTCTTTAGCAATATTCTCATTCTTTGGATATATTCTTTACTAACCATGTTTTATCTTGTTCATGCTTGATGTTATCCAACTATAAATTGCCCAAGTACTTTTAAGTTTCATCCTGATGGCTTCTGATGGTTTGGTCATTTGGCATTTCAATTCCATTACTACTCATAAATTTATCCTGGTTTATTGGTACTGTAGCCCATTTCTCTAAGCCAAATTCTAATGATATGTATCAAAGACTGGATTTTGATTTCTGATTTCCATAAAGCTCCAGATTATCCATAAAAAAGCAAATGTAAGATTTTACAGCATTTTTTACTGTTTGATAGCCAAGATTTGTTTTCTTCAAAAATATTAAAAATGGTATCATAACAATGAGAAATAATAAGAATAATAATGAAAGATGCATCTTCTAATATTGGCAAACCTATATTTTTCATTTCCAATTGCTAATTCTGACTTCCACCTTCTTTATTTTTTCTATAAATATTTTAATGTTTTTTTCTGACATCAATTGTTGATGAATCCAACAATGTGGTAATAAATCAAATGCCTTTCTATAATCAATCTAGACCATTATAACAGTGTATTGTGTAATACTATATAACATATTATATAATATGTTAATATTGCATAATATTATATGGTTTGTTACACAGTCTAAGATGCTTAGATTGGCATTTTTAACCACCTATCAAGTCCTTCCCAAGGACCTGGAATAGGCAAATGTTGTTTCACAGTGTGAAAAGTATCATCACAGGATATAAACTGTTCCAAATAAAGCTGCCTTTTGCAATTGACTGAAGGTGATGCTGTCCAAATGTTTGGGATTGAACCCAAGGCATTTATTGGCAGTATATTGGGGTTTCTCCCCCACAGTCATTCTACTTTTATTTGCAGGACTTTGAATTTGTGATTTTCTCCAGTTCTGTTCTGGACAGTTCAGGTACTGTCCAGTATCTTGCAAGTCTGAATGGACCTTCTCCCCCCTCCCACCATCCTTTCCCCTTCACGGGAACTAGGGAGGGTCTTGTCTGCAATGCTTACTCAGGTTACATGTCTGCTCCAGACTCAGTTTTCTTGTATTTTTTTTTTTTATTAAATTTGTATACCGCCCTACTCCCAAAGGACTCAGGGCGGTGAACAGCCATAAAATAAAACATGTAGATACAAAATTTAAAATAGAGATAAAACTAATTAAATAAATTTGGCTGAGACATTTTAAAACCCCAATAAATTAAAACCAAATTTAAAATTCCATTTAAAAGAGGAAAAGTTTAGGTCAGGCCAGCTTGATGGAATAAAAACGTCTTAAGCGCGCGACGGAAGGTACGCAGATCCGGAATCCTCCGTATCTCCGGGGGGAGCTCGTTCCAGATCGTAGGTGCCCCCACAGAGAAGGCTCTCCCCCTGGGGGCCGCCAGTCGACATTGTTTGTATTAGTTCGTTATCTTGGTTGCAGCTTTCCCTCCTCCTCTCTTAACATTATTCCTTCTCCCATTATAGGACTTAATTTTTTATTTCTTTTTATTTAATACTTTTGGCTTGAATTTATAGACTTTTGTACCTATCACTAATATATTAATTATTTTCTACGTAATAGAATTTTGTAGAAAATAGAATAGATTTTCACATTTTTCACAGTGGATCATTATGGGTGGACAATACTGTATTGGGAATGAGAAATATTATAGTTAACATTTCAAGCAGAGGAATAAAATAAAGAAATGAAAATGCATCTGGAACTATTGCAATACAATTCTACATCAACAAATGCATGTAGTTTACAATAGTTTATAATAGTTTACAATATCAACAAATGCATTAACTAGCTACTGTAATTAATCAGCAATAAATATAGTAAAAAGTATAGTGCAGCTGCCTTAATAGAACAGTAATAATTTCTGTGATGGACAATGTCACTTTATCTCATACTATGTCAGACATGCTCTATGTACACAGTTGTAATGAGTTCCTCAGAAAGCAAACGTGTGCAGGATATGGAATACAAATTCAAGTACTGAAAATGGTGGAATAGAGTCATCATTTAGGTATCTAATCAACATGGCTCTTAATGAAAGCTCATACTAGTTGGACTATATGAAATAATGAGAGGGCTTGGGAGGAGACCAACTTATACAAGAACAATATTCTTTTTTGAATGTCTGATTGCTGGTAATATTATATAGAATATTCCTGGGGTAGAAGGTAATCTTAGTTACCAGTCATGTTTTATGGGTTAATTTAAAGGACTAGCCATACTTTAGATAAAATAATAGTTTGATGACTGAATGATTTAGAAACGTTTTTAAAGCATTGGTCTTAATAGGGTAGAAGTATTGTTTAGGCTTTGTTGTCTTTGTGGTAGTCAATGTGTCTTAATTTTTGTATAATTACATGGCAGCTTCTTCAGAACGGAGCAGAAATTCTGGTCCAATTAGAAAAAAAAAACTATTGTTTTTAACTAGCCAGCTTTTTATAAACCATATAACAGTTGCAAGAAATGGATGTTCTCGAGAAGTAATGGATGTTCTTGAGAAGTCATTTCAGAAGAAGAAACTGTCTGTATTACCATCATGCTTTCCAGTTGTGGAAGTGAAAATTGTGGTATTGTCAGTATTTGGCTTTCTACAGCATAATCAATTTAGGTATGGAAGATACAGAGCTAAGGGCAGTAATAATCTTTTGCGTATGATTGTTGCATGGATAATTGAAATAGTGTTCTTGTTCCAAATATGTAGGACAGAGAATCAATTGAATTTAACTAGGACGTAAACTGTTATTATGTCTCTTGAAAAAAGGTGGCCTGTACTTACAGAACCTAAGGAAAATTCCCATGTAAAGAAGTTTCTGTTTCCAGTAAGTTTCTGTTTACTGGAGGCTTGAGAAAATATAAAAGATTCATATTAAAATAACAAAGTTGGGGAAAACTATACATCAGATCAATACAATAACACCATAGCTAGCTAAACTCTGACCTTAGCAACCAACATCTTAACTCAAACCTCTCTCTTGATGGTCTTTGCCCATGGTTTATTTTTATAATCTATATAATTAGATTAAAATAAATAAATGAAGGAATAAATGATATCCTCCAAAAGCACTACTCAAAAATAAAAATGAAGGGTAACTGCAGCCCAGTTCTTTTTTTGGAAATATGTCTACCTGTTCAGGACAGACAAGAAAAAAAAGAAACCGAAAGATGATAAAGAACTAATGTATTACTGGCAGTCCTTGGTTAATGATGGCAGTTGCGATTGGAATTGCCATCACTAAGTAACATGATCATAAGGATCAATGTCAGGTGACCGTACTATTTAGTAATGACAATTATGGCAGTCCCAGTTGCCATTATCAAGTCAGGATCTTACATGAACACAGCTTCCTACTTCCAGCCATCTTCCCCATTAACTTTGCTTGTGGGCAGCTGACAGGGAACATCAGAAATCACATTTACATTACAGCAGCAATGCTGCAACAGCTGGAATTCTGAGGCCTGGTTTTAACTACTAACTACTGTTACCTACTGTTGTAAGTTTGAAAAGTTGCTAAACAGCTGGTCATTAAGAAAAGTCTCCCTTTAACTGGTTTTTGTTAAATAGACCACTGTTGAGTGGCATTGACTATCATAGTAACCATTTTGTGAATATTTCAAATAAGATTACGGGGCCCAAGATGTTTGGATGAATTTGTGTTTGAACTTACACAATTTACAATTCCTGAACAAATATGCAAACCAAAAACAGCTGCTTGTCAATATTCACACTTTTCCAAATTGTTTTGATACAATGCTTCTATCCTTTTAAAAAGTGTGATTAAAGTGCATATTTTAGGGAATGTCCTTGCAGAAATTAATACACGCAAACATACACAGTATATACTGCGTATATGTACACAGAGAGAGAAAGAGAGAGAGAGAAACAGAAAACACGAATATTAGAATTATGCATGTTGAAGCAGATTTTTATAAGAACAAATTTAAGGTTAAAAATTAAGAAATCCAGAAACTTCTATAGTGTAGTGTAGCCTGAGAGATCAGCAAATGATTGATTCCTCAGGAACTTCTTGAACCAGCCCGAGATTCACCATTGTGCCATGCTGATGTAGTGGTTAGAATGTTATCAAATAAATATATAATAATATATTTATATATATTATTAATAAATAAATAGTTATCAAACTCTATATACCACTAATTACCACCAAAACCACAAAAAACAAATTACCCATATCAATAAGAAAGCTCCAATCCAAAAAAAAAATCTCTCTGGAGAAAAAACATAACTGGCTATGTAGCTGACTTTAAAAGCCACTACAAAAATATATGCCACCAAATAAAGACTGAAAGCACCAATTACCGCACCAAACAAGAAGAGAACCTCCTGCGCATGAAATCCAGCCATGCCTTCTATAATTTTGTAAACAGCAAACTTAAAGATTCAAGATCCATCCCACCCCTAAAAGGACCTAACGGTAAAGAATGCAATGATGAAGCACTTAAAACAAACCTCTTCAACACATACTTCAGCTCAGTCTTTGTAAACAGCAATGGCTCATGCACAACATTCCCTAATTGCACCACAAATAACTACAATGATCTAACACAAACAGATTTCACAGAAGATAATGTTGAAAAGGCACTACACAGAGTAAAACCATTTCTATCGGACCTGATGGACTATGTGCATACTTCTTAAAAAAGCTTTCCACTGCTATAGCAGAACGCCTAAGCATAATCTTTGAAAAATCCTTCAGGACCAGCTCCCTAAACAAACTATGGTCACTAGCCTATCTTCAAAAAGGGAGACTCCAGCCTAGTTAAAAATTTCGCGTCACCTGCAAAGTAATGGAATCAATCATTAACCAATCCATTACCTTCCACCTAAAAACAAACAACCTACTCTCTAATAAACAATTTAGTTTCACAAAAAAATTATCCTGTAATTTACAACTTCTACACTGCAAGAACATATGGACTACAAATATCGATCAGGGCAAAGCAATAGACACAATTTACATATACTTCTGTAAAGCCTTTGATTCAGTAGTTTGACAAACTACTTCTAAAACTAAAATCCTATGGCATCTCTGGACCCCTATATAATTGGATAGCTGCATTCCTGTCAAACAGATAACAAGTGGTCAAAATAGGGAGCGCCCTATCAAATCCTGCACCTGTTAATAGCGGTGTCTCTCTAGGCAGCGTTCTAGGACCAACACTCTTCATACTATACATAATGACTTTGTGATCATATTATAAGCAACTGTGTTCTCTTCGCCAATGATGTAAAAATATTTAACACCACAGACAATGCTGCTACCTTTCAAGAAGACCTTGACTTTGTGTGGGAATGGTCAAACAATTGGCAACTCCAAATCTCAACCAACAAATGCTCTGTCTTACACATTGGCAAAAAGAACCAGAACACAAAATAATGCTGAGTGGACACGACCTTATAGATGATCCTCACTCTTTCAAGGGCCTTGGAGTACTCATATCTAATCATCTAAGTGCCAAAGCCCACTGTAACAACATTGCCAAAAAGGCATTAAGAGTTGTAAACCTAATCTTGTGTAGCTTCTTCTCCGGTAATATCACACCACTAACAAGGGCATACAAAACATTTGCTAGACCAATTCTTGAATACAGCTCATCTGTCTGGAACCCGCACTACATATCAGACATTAATACAATTGAACATGTCCAGAAATATTTCACAAGAAGAGTCCTCCACTTCTCTGCTCACAACAAAATACCTTATGCCATCAGACTTGAAATTGTGGGCTTAGAAAACTTATAACTACGCTGCCTTCGGTATGACCTAAGCGTAGCTCATAAGATTATCTGCTATAATATCCTACCTGTCAATGACTACTTCAGCTTCAACCACAACAATACACGAGCACACAATAGATACAAACTTAAAGTAAACCATTCCAAACTCGATTGCTTAAAATATGACTTCAGCAACAAAGTGCTCAATGCCTGGAATGCACTACCTGACTCTGTGGTTTCATCCCCAAACCCCCAAAATTTTAACCTAAGACTGTTCTACTGTTGCCCTCATCCCATTCCTAAGAGGTCTGTAAGGGGCGTGCATAAGAGCACCACCGTGCCTACCGTTCCTGTCCTAATGTTTCCTCTATTTGTATCTATTTTATGTATCCAATCTATGTTTATACTTATTACCTAATACGTTTTTGACAAATAAAATAAAAATAAAAATGCAGTATTCCCGACTGTCAGCAGTTCAAGTTTCACGAGTCAAGAGTTGACTCAGCCTTCCATCCTTCTGAGGTTGGTAAAATGAGGACCCAGATTGTTGGAGTCAATATGCTGACTCTGTAAACCACTTAGAATGGGCTCTAAAGTACTATATAAGGCTAAGCACTAAGTGCTATTGCTATCAATAATAGTCTCAGATCCATAATTAAGCATGCTGGCTAATTCTTCAGCCAGAGGCAAAGCAGTTCTCATTTTGTCAGTTTATTGTCCTCTGACTTTGAGCTCATAACTGGAGCCAACTATGGCCCTTATCTGTTTATTTTAAGATTTATTACATAAAAACATTTGTGTGGATTTAAATTCAAAATATTTAAATAGAAGATTAGTGATGAAATAAGGCAAACTTTTCCAATCTGGGTGTCTTCTTTCTGCATGGACCTTCCACTCTCAGAATTCTTCAAATAATTCTATTATTGCTGAGAATTATTGGTGTTGAAATCCACACTTCTGGAGGGTACCAAAGCTGATAAAGCATGCAGCAAGACAATCCTAATGCAAACATTCAGATCAGTTTCTTTTTTTTTTTTTAATTATTTATTTGGCTGCCCATCTCACAAAAAGTGAGTCCAGGTGGCATTTACATTGTAGAGGAGCAGCATTCTGAAGATTGCTGGCTTTAGGGCCCCATCTCTAAGGCAAGCTAAAGAGATTTTACTTGTTAATGCAATACTACTTTTGTCAACACTGATTTTGACACATTATCGGGGGTGAAATCCAGCAGCTTCTGACAGGTTCTGGAGAACTGGTAATGGAAATTTTGAGCAGTTCGGAGAACCGGTAGCGGAAATTTTGAGTAGTTCATGGAACCGGCAAATACCACCTCCGGCTGGCCCCAGAGTGGGGTGGAAATGGAGATTTTGCAATATCCTTCCACCAGGAGTGGGAGGGAATGGGGATTTTGCAGTATCCTTCTTCTGGAGTGGGGTGGGAATGGATATTTTGCAGTATTCCTCCCGTGGAGTGGGGTGGGATTGGAGAGTTTGCAGTATCCTTCCCCTGCCACACCCACCAAGCCATGCCTACCAAGCCATGCCACGCCCACCAAGCCAGCAAGCCACGCCCGCAGAACTGGCAGCAAAAAAAATTGGATTTCACAACTGCACATTATGTAAGAATTTAGATACATAAGGAATGTGTCCCTTTCAACTTCATTACCCCTTCTGCAGAATGAGAATGTCACATTATATCCATTTAAAGGAGGCGTGTCTGTATGTGTGTTTGTGAGTGTGTGTTACATCATCTATCTAATTCCTTAGAAAATCGTTCACAAGGCAAAGAGCGATCATAGATAAGATAAATTAATAATTAAAGATAAATTAAAATTATTATACAGTACATTATGAATCATACTTGGACAGTGCTACTGAGATTAGCACATATTTTATGATTTTAATTTCTGATTTAAAGTTAACTATAACTCAGCTATAACTCAACTTTGGCTGACAATATATTCTTGCCCACTGCATTTGGTTAAATGGTGACAACCATTTAAAATACGACAATCTTTAAAGTGACAACCTTTAAAATATATCTAAGAATGTTCTTCGGTATGTTAATGAAGATGCTATGAATTTAGACTGGACCAGTTTCCAGGGATCCTAACTACCTTGACCGCATCTGCACTTCACATAACAAAATGCTGTACGGATGTGTAAAATTCACTGTGAATGGATATTCGGTAATATAAATGTACAGAGCAGATGTTTTCTAGATGTTTTCTTCTTAATTAGTCTAACATAAATCGCTCTGAAAAAGAGAAGCACAAAACATTCATTACCAACTTTATCAGTCCTCATGCTAAATTAAAGTTCCTTCCTTCATTTGTTAGAACTCCAAATAACTATTATAACTCCTTTCTCTTATTGCACTTCCCAGATAATACTCAATGGAAAGAGCTTAAATTCATTGAAATAACCTGGACCGAACAATGGTGGCATTGCAAGGGTTGCAATTTATTTTAATTGCAGTTCCTCACCTTGGTTTTCATTGTCAGCAAGACAAAGAGGTTTGATTGAGAGAGAGAGGGAAAAAAAAAGCTTTCAGACAGTGATTATATTGAGGTTATATAGAACATTTTCTACATATACACTTATCTTAGTAGCATACCTACCTATAATAGCTTTATTAATAAACTGAAATTTTATAAAAAAAAGTATTATTGAATTTTCTACTCTAGGCACAATAGTATTAAATATAATACAATCCTCATCATCTTTCTTTAAAAAGGTGATACTGTACTCAGTACAAAGTATTATCTAGCAGTTAAATTTAGACTACAGGTCATCTATAGTTTAAGAACAAGTTCTGTTCCCAAGATCCATCTTTTCGTTGAATTTTTATGTAAGCCGAAACAGTATTAGTGTATAAAACTGTATAATTAGTACTGTTTAATGAACTTGAACCATTGTGTATCTAACTCAAATTTTGCTATAATAGGCTCTGTTTTTAATTATGGGTCATCTTAAACTGAAGTATTCTGAATCCAGGGGCTTGCTGTATACCATTTCCTAAATGAAATCTTTCCAGGTATTCTCATGTATGGAGGTAGAACACATTTTTTTTTAAAGTGTTGATACCATAACATCTGAACAATTGTCAAACCTATCACTTGATTTATGGGATTGTTTTCATGTTTGCAGCAAGAATTTCAATTTAAAATCCTTCAATTCTTTCAGACATATGAAAAATATATTCTTGTATTTCCATGAAATATCCTACTTGTCCATCTTATACCTTAGCTACATTTAGAAATGACACTAGCAGATTCATATAACCTTTAAGCAGTGTTGGGCTTCACAGTTTGTTGATGATAGTTTAGATAACAGATTTCCTGATATTTTACTGGTAATTTGCCTTCAGAGACAAGGTGGTCTGCTACAGAGACCATAAGCAACTGAGCAGGGAGTGATTGGTCTCCTATCTTTATAGCCAGCTATCCTGATTTCTGATTGGTCTTTGATTGAGCTAGTTTCTGATTGGTGCATATTGGCTGATCTCTAATTGGTTCTTTGTTTGTGCCAGATCCCAATTGGTCATTTTAGTGGTGTTGATTCTCAATTAGTCTTCATTCATACTGGCTTTTGATTGGCCATTTTTGAAGTGCTAATTCCTGATTGGTTTTTGGTTTGTCTTGTTTTATGCTATAATATCTAACTACTAGGTACAAAAGATAACCCTAAAGATCTTTAGGTGTATCTGACAAAATTTGCAATAGTTATCTATTCATCAGAATTAAAATATCCATAATAATAGTTTAGCTATCGGTGGCTTACAGTATTCAGCAGAAGGGTATTGGAATCTGAGTGTGGAGGAACATCAAACTCAATCCTAGCAAGATCAAGTTATGCTTTGACTTCACAATTTCAGGGACTTTCCACTGTTGGTGAGTAATAGGTGCATTTGAATTGGTGCACTAGCTGAAGGTCATCTTGGACTCCCATGCTCAAAGGAGCATGTGACAACCATGAACAGAAAGACTTTTTAATAGGTTATCTGAAACTGGTTGTTTCAGTCATTTCAATAATCTATAAAGTCACCAAAGCATGAGTGACTGTTGCTCAGCCAAGGAATGAGTGTAACTGGTGAAATTGAACCTATTAAAAATTGAACTGAAGAAGCTTCTTGGGTGAGAAGCAAAATGTCTTCAAAGAAAAACAAAGTCCAGTTGCCTTTTGCCACTGATTGGCACAGGAGTCCTATTCACTAGGTCTCCACACAGATGCCTCAAGGAGTTTGGTCCACAGAATAGCACATTAGTCACCTTTAAATCTAAAAGGAAAGTTTTCAATAGAGTGTGAGAGTAAACACCTGAAGTGTGATTTAATAAATAGCTTAGTGTAGAGCAACTGAATAATCTTGCCCTTTTGGATATGCAATAGGCCAACTCTTCTCTAAAGGAGCTCCACATTATTTTATGGGGTTATCTTTACACATATATTCTCTTTTTGTTCTTTTCTGTGTAAATAGAAAGGCAGCCAGCAGTTCCTATTTTACGTAACCAAAGGCTCTACTAAGAAACTCTTCATATCTTCTGCTTCCCAAGTAGTCTTCCCAACCCTACTTCCCTACTTACTTATGTTAACAATGTTGTGTTCCTAGTTGTTATGATTAACTGAAGCTTTAAGACCATCATTATTTATTACTTGACCCTATTACCAAGTTGAAAAGGATGCTGACCTCCCAGAGTCCTTTTAAGAGAAGATCTCCACTTGCGAACATATATTGTTTGCAACACATAGTCATCAAATAACCCATGCACAGATATTAATTTTGAACTAACTATCTTTTTTAGTAGTTTCCTTTACTAGCTTGTTTTATTATGCAAGAGATGCCAGATGCTTTTATTCCCTATGAAATTGTACAATTTGCAACAGCTAACTCCACAGCTAGGTCTGGTGATGGGAGAAAAACATTTTTTCTTTTCCACCCCCTCCTTCAATCACTCTTAAGTCAGAGATTTGCAAATAATTCTTCCAGAAACTACTGAAATATGTCTGTCAATAGTCTTATGAATCCAAGATGTCAGGAGAAAACTGAAACATTATTTAAGGAAGGCAAGAGACATGTACTTTGTCAGAGCATGGAACATTTAAAATTTTTCTATATTGCCATTATGCTCTCCACCTCTGGATGATATACAATATAAATATGAAAATTAAAATGAAATCCATAAAATGACAAATATTGAAATACATCAAAATATATAAACTTATTAACAAGGGCTTTGAATTATGAAACATTACTAGCATCAGAAGTCAATCCCAGTGTTGCCAGGATGCACTTAAATTAAAATAAAGTTAAATAGGACCATCAATGCTTCCTTAATTGGGTATGCATAATGAGTGACTATTGTTGATTATGGTGACCTGTGTGTTAGTACTAGGTCAATAACTTTTTTTTTTAAATTTAAAACAAAAAAAGTGTTTGACTGGCTTTATTGGTCATAGCTATATTATTGTTACTAGTAAATAACAGTAAATATTAATCACTTATTTTAATATTAATATTAATATCACATAATTTGTCCCCTCAACAGTTCCCCAAACTCACTTCTCTAACTGACCAAAATGGCCTCAAGGCTTTTAGGAACACAAAATATGGAGTCTAAGTATTAATTGGCTTGTTAACCTATAGCACATCCCCACAATGGTATTTTTTCCCCAATACTTAAAAAATGCCCTCAACTAAACATATGTGTCTGCTTCTTGCCCAGTAATGCTACTACAACACCTCTTTTGTTTGGTTTATTTAATAAATTAGATCTTTCAGTCTTTAGATTAGATTTTATTAATCTAAATAAAGTCTTAATTTCATGGAGTGAAATGAATGAATATATGCAGGGAGGTGAAGATGTTGATTTAATTATTAGTAAATGCCTAAAATAATTTCAAAGAGCATGGCTTGATGTTGTATACAGGTTGTTTCATATAAGAGTTAAAGAAGGAATACACACGTTGCTCATAGTAACATTTTGCATTTCATAGAATCAAATCTAATGAAAAGACTAAAATTAATTTGGGGAAAATTAATCCAACATTCTAAATGTTTTCCAATTATTATGTTATGTGACATCAAAGTGGAAATTAAGATGAGAATGAAATGATTACAGAAAAATGACTGGAGCATTTAGAGGTCCAATTTATTTTCTCAAATGTAACTCGGATTAGTAATTGATGCATTTTGAATCACAAGTTAATCAGATTTGTATATGTAAAATAATTTTTCCTGAACTGGAATTATAGATTTGTTTTATGATGTACCTATAAGTAAAACTTCATTTCTTGAAAGTGGAAATATATAATGCTAAATACTGTACTATGATATTTGTAATGCTGTCTCCTTTACGTAAATTTGCAAGGATCACAGCAGGGCTAAATCTATGTTGAAAACATATACCAGTTTAAAGCCAATTTTATTTCCATATGACTTCTGTTCCCACTCTTCCAAAGAACATTTTTGAAATTGTATTTGTTGGGAGTTGCAATACAAAGATGGGTGGACAATAATTTTTAAATAAGTAAGTAATTAAGTAAATAAATAAATAAATAATCTATATTACAATACAGTCCTCAAACTCTTCATCAGATGTTATTACAATCAATAGATGAGTTCCTATGAAGCCAACCCAATTCTTTTCTCATAATTATTTACTTACTAGAAAAGGATCTTTATATATATAGTTAAATTTGTTTGGATGGCAGAATGAATATAAATTCTGTTTATTTGTGTACCAAACTAAGATTCAGCTCCATTATAAAACCTATTTTAAATCTGTATTTTCCCCACATGGACTTTATTGCATTGGTCCAGCAATATCCTATACAACCTAGCTAAATTAAAGTGTGTGAACTGAAGCCAATTACTCCTAAGGGTCAAAATAGTTTTAAATTTAAATCTTAATACAACTTTAAGTTCAAATGGAGGAATGTATTTCAGTAACCAGCACATTTCTTCTTGTTTCTCATATGCATCATTAACCTGAATGTCTATTTGGGTGAATCCTTCTAAGTAAATTGTTTATATGAGCTAGATGCCTGACTACCCCCATATTCTTTGGTTGCATATAAAATTTAGCCATCAAATGTCATTGCTTACATTTAATTTATAATCACTGGAATCTCAAATAGGCAAATGGATGATCTGGAATGATATATAAAGTTTAATATAGGACTTGGTTGTATTTTATATAAGTACTGTTACGTATCCTTCCTTCCTTCCTCCCTTCCTCCCCTCCTTCCTTCCTTAAAAAAATCAGCAGAATTATTCTTATTTTCAGATATTAAGTTCTAACCTAACTGGATTTTAAAAACCAAAGAAAATTGTGAGGAAAATTCAAAGGTATACATTAAGAAAGGGAACTCAAAATAACATCTAAAAAGAAAGGTATGGCAAATGATCTCTGTAATATTGCAAAAAAACAAACAAACATGAATACTTCCTAATATTCCTTTGACAAACTTTCAGGTGATGGGTGCGTGTTCAGTGGTAGGATCCTGTGGAGAGGATTACAAAGTGGAATTAAAAACAGTTATTATGGGAAAATAAAGATGACAGAATCTTCAACTGCCTTGCTTAACATTTCATTATGCTAAGCCCAAATATAGGTAAACTCTATTTTGAAGCTTATACTTGAGTAATGTGAAAGGTAACTTTAAAACAAATAAAAGCAGTATTACCAACATGTCCAGAATATGGTGGCATGTAAATGATACTATAAATAAATACACTATTCCCACAAGGATTTCCGTAACTATTTATTTATTTATTTATTTATTTATTTATTTATTTATTTATTTATTTATTTATTTATTTATTTATTGGTTCAATTTATATGCCGCCCTTCTCCGGAGACTCAGGGCGGCTTACAATGCGTTAAGCAATAGCCTTCATACTTTTGTATATACCTGCTTAGTAGGGCTTTAAACCCCCCCCCCCAGCGGTGTTCTTTTTATACAAAGTCATTTTATTGCCCCCACAATCCGGGTCCTCATTTTACCTACCTCAGAAGGATGGAAGGCTGAGTCAATCTTGAGCCTGGTGAGATTTGAACTTGCAGTAATTGCAGGCAGCTGGCAGCTAAGTGCTACTTAACAGCACTTTAGTCCGCTGCGTCACCAAGGCTCCTTAATGTATTAAGTCTGATTTACAATATTAAAAAAATAAGAAATTCTGTTATGGCATGCATTATTTTTTATACTGTTACAATTTCCATCCTACTTTTCTACTAAAATGCCCTCAAAATATTAAAAAAGGACAATTAGAAAATTAAATAATTATTTACATCTAAAATGCTAAACCCAGAGATCAGAAACATAAACCCACGAATTGATTAAAAACAATCTTGTATTTTCATTTTATTCCGAAAATATGGCAAGAATCAGGGCCAGACCATCTTAAGTAATTTCAGCATTTCCACAAGATTTCGGTAGAAAGAAGAAAATAATTTCCTCATTGCCCCTAATCCTGTCTCAGGAAGGAAATTTGAAATTTAATCTTTGAAGGAAGCTAACCAATAGTTCTTATAAACTAAAGTAGTAGTAATAGGCAGTCCTTTAGGTATTTTGAGCATTGTCCATTTTGATATAACTCAAAATGTGAGGAACTATCTGTACATACAAGCAGCAAGTGGAATTACTTGAATCTTGAAAATCCATTGCCTATAATTTGGGTATTTGTATTCTATAGAATTTCATTTCCAAGAGTGACATCTGAATGAACCACCTTATGAGCTTCTTCCATGTTATGACTTCTAAATGATTAAGATAGTTTTAATCCTGAAAGTTAAAAAATAGTATATAGTCTAATAACAATTATATGACTGTCTTTCAATACATTAATAACCATAGAAAAATAACTCATTTGGTTAACATTTCTCTCTATGGCCTGGTTCCAAGTCATGGTCCAAAGAGACACCATATGGTTATGTTGCTGAAATTAAACTATTTTTGCCAGTTAGGTGGATGAGAAATCTATCAAATTTTGGCATTTATGTGAAAAATATGTGCTACAAGTGGAATTCAATATTCCTCCACATAAATAGTCTCTCTCAATTACGTTTTAACATTATTGTTAAGATGAAGTACCTCTTAATTTACTTTCACACTGTTTTTAATATTCTGTTGGCTCCAATTTTAAGACATAGAACTAAAATAATTTGCAAATCAATGCATATGCAAATCATAGCATATCAACATGTTACATGAAGATAACTTTGAATTGTTGCTTGGATGAAGCAAAAGCAAGTAGACTCAATCTATCATTTTTTTAAAAAAGGACAACAAAATACAATAGCAAGCTTTGCACTATACAGAAATATCTATTTGTTTCTTTGTTTGTTTATTTCCTTGTATAAGTCTGATCCATATCTCATATCTTTAGATTAACCACTGAAGGTTCAGTTTTCAGAACTATGTGTTTAACAATTTGAATAGACATTCACACATACATCCAATGATTGAAAATGATTCTCTGGTATAAGGATATAGTTTGCTAGAATATCACCAGCAAAACACTTTCAGCCTAATGAATTTGTAAAGTTATCCTCTTAATTGGGGCTCAGTTGACATACATGCAATTAGTACCAAGTTCATGCAGTGATGTGGGGCTAAATGACATTAACTAAGTGTGAATTTTTTTAAAAAAAGCTTTAATCTTATGACTATTCTGAAGAACATATACATGGGCAGCATAGTAAAAATGAAAATAAAAGAACAAATTCAGAAAATGAAGAAAACTAATGCATCTTGAATCTTATTCATCAGCATTGATTATAAAGCAGAATTCTTAACTTCAGTCAAGTGAAAGAAAAGCCAGGTGAAATAATTCTTGAGATTCCTTTCTGAATGAAGTGTTGATTTTAGAATGGAAGTAATCTACCTACAAAAGAAATACCTTGTATGAAAAACATTCTCTTCTTATAGATTTAAATTCTTCCAGGGAGACAAACATTTTTCCCCAGTGAATGTATTATAGAAAATCAAGTGAGAACAAAATCTAGTGAGTTGTCACTGTTTTCAGCAACATTTCCAGGTTTCCCTCTGTCAAAACTTTAGTTTGAAAAATAGGCATATTTTCCAAGAGGAATTAGAGCAAAAGATCTGTCCCTTACTTCTGTAGTGTAGAAATTCCAACAATTTCACTTCTTTCCTATGTCAGTTTTCAGTTTCCTCAAATCTTTCACCGTGGTTCACACAAGGGAGGCTAAGATGTAGCATGGAATATGAAATACTAGATAAGCAACTTTTAAGTAAATAGGTTTTCACTTAACATTGGAGTGTATATGTTGACTACTGATATCGATAGAAGAGAAGATGATGAAGAAAAGTGGGTCAGGACATGTCAAATGAGGGTGATGATAGGATTTCTTTTTTCTTCTTTTTTAGGAAAGGTTTAGGAATTTCATTGTCTAAATTTCATTTAGCCTACTTATGAGTTTTTAAACTCTAAATAAATGTCAGCCATGCCACCCTTTTCATTAATGAGGTCAAAAGAGGTTCTGCAAAATAAATATCTGGAAAGTACATGCACTTCTAACCTTTATTGCATTTATTCCTATGCAAGATTCTGTACTTAAAATTTATATGGGAATAATTAGTTCTTATTTTATTTTTTGTTTGTTTTTGCAGTGATAATTTTAGCTGAGTGTGAGACAGTTATTCTGCTTCACCAAATATATCTCATAATAAAGCTACTGTGAGGATATGTCACATTCACTGCCATAAGTTCCTTTAATAAAAAGCTGTATATAATTAGATGTTATTAGTCACAATTTAAGTTATCTCTTTGTGCTCAGTTTCATTAACCCAGCTCCATGGTAACATCCATTGGATATAAATTTCATAGTGGTTAAAGTTAACCCTGTGATCCCCACATTTATTGATTTATTGGATTTGTAAGGCCTTGAAATCATTATATAATTTGAGAAATGAAAGACTTTAATAAGGTTGTGGTACTGAATGCATAACACTAAATATCTGGGATGATTTCCATATATGGTGCCTTGAGTTCCAAGAAAAGAAAAAAGATTGATTATAAATGCAATATAATTCAGCACAGAATAATGTACTGGAAGAAGCCTCAAAGCAAGCAATTCCAATTCCCTTAAACGGGTATAATCCTGAAGATGTTGACTGCCTCCCCCTTCCCCCCATATATATAACATCTAAGAATTATCCAAATGCTCTTTATACAGAAAACAAACATTACAGAAATTTTAACTAGGGGGAAAATGTTGAGTAAAGATGCATAAAGAAATTGCCTCAGAAAACTCAAGCAAGCTAAATAAGGTCAATACATCTGAACTGGAGCAGAACAAGGAGATAAATTCTCAGTTTAATCTAGGGGTTTGTCTTAATAATTTCATTGGGGCTTACATGATATGTATGTACAGGATTGTGGCATTGGAGTTTACATATAAAAAAGTGTATAATCGCTTTAAGTTGTTCTGTTTTTATTTTACTAAGCAAAGACTGTCTTAACCATATATACTCTTCCACTCTTCCCATCATTGTATGAACAGAAAATTATCCACAAGCAGTAACCTAAGAGATGTCCAGGGTGTAGTTGTGGGGAATGGGGAACATCATCAGGATCAACAGGGAATCAATTCTCATTTGTAGAAAAAGAAACAAATTATGAAAAATGTCAGACAGGCGGGGAAATAATGTTGATCTATGTATTATTGAATTAATAAAATTTTGCAGAAAAAAGTAAGGCAAGCATGTATATAATTAATGATATATTATTAATAGGAGTGGTAGTTAATTAGGAAAGAAAAAATATTTTAATGGTATTTTAAGATATAGTGAAACTGAGCATGATGCACATGCTGTGTTTGTAATTTAAGAATGAGTTGTATGCATAAATGGAAGCAGCAGTTATACAAAGAACTTCAGAGATCTAAACAGAATACCATTAAAAGAAAATACCATATAGATTTTTATATTTATAAACATGCTATACTATTTGCTGTAGGAGCCAACTATCAGATAAGCCACGTGATGGGCTTATCCCAGGGTCCTTAGGTCCACTGGCAAAACCATGTTCTCAAGGCCTTTTGAAAGAGTATGAAGATGAGAGCCAATCTTATCATGAATGATGTTCCACAAGGAGGGAGCCACTACAGAGAAGGCCATTCTTCATCCCATTAGATGGAACTTCTTAATAGACCTGTAACATATCCTGCCTCCCCACTCTGGAAAGACAGTTCTCCAAATAACCTGGCTTCAAGTATGTAAGGTTTTAATAGTGACAATATGTGGAAGCAAATTGATAACCAATGCAGCTCCTACAAGAGAAGTGACATATATACAAATCTGAACTTGCATAAAACCATAAAAGCTGCCATGTTTTGAACTAATTGAAACTTCCACATATTGTTCAAGAGCAGTTCATGTAGAGAGCATTGCAGCAGTCAAGACAGGAATGTGAATAACTGTGAGAGGGCTGGTTGGTATAGGAAAATGCATAATTAATATACAACCTGCAGTTGTTCAAAAGCCATCCTGGCCATGTCTGCCAATTGCTCCTTAAACAGGAGTTGTGAGTTCAGGAGAACCCCCAGACTATGTATTATCTGGGGTAGTGCAACCTTATCCAAGGCCAAAGTTAGCAAATCTCCATAAACCAAAGAACCCCAAAGCCAGTGCCATTCCATCTTGTCAGGGTCTAATTTTAGCTCATTGCTCCCCATTCAGCCCTTAATAGCCTCCAGGTATTGCACGAAGGAGGTCATGGCATTGCTTAATTCACCATGGGCTGAAACATAGAACTGAATATAATCAGCAGACTAATGATAACTCACCCTGTGGTATAGATCATCTCACCCACTGGCTTCATATATGTTAAACAGAAGTGGAGATATTGTCAAAATAGAATAGTTGACTGAAGGACTAAAAGAATTCTAAGCAGATAAATTTATTCCAAAAAAAAATTGTAAGTCTTTTTCTATATAGATAATAAATCCATATATCACCATCATGGTTCCATCTCAGTATTAAAAGCAAACATACAATTCATGCCTTTATGGGTATCAACATGTTTTATTTTTATATTTCATCAAATATTTTATTCTTATATGATATTTCAAATATTTGATCATTGTTCTTTTATGGTTTCTTACTTTGATTTATCTCTTCTCATTTATCATTTTCTGGGATACTTTAGAGATCTTCCTGAAGGAGATGTTCTTATACAATGGGCTCACAAAAGTTTGTGTTGCTCAAGTAATTTCATGACTGGTTGTATATAAAGATAATACTTCATTACAATTCAAACTGAGAAATTGGTTTAATTTTTAAATAAAAGTTAGGAGATGTGATAGACATTTATAAAATCAAGATTAATAGGAAGTTAATTTATTCTTTCTCATGTAGTACTTGAACTGAATTTTGTGAGCTTTAGAAATGCACAATTCTTTTGAAATTTCTCACTACCAGATTTTAAAGTCTAAATAGAGGCCATCTTAGGCCTTTGGAGAGAGGAATAATTCTTCCTGTCTTTGGGGATAGAAGAGAAAATATTTAGCAGAACAAGTATAGTGATGAAACCATAACCTGGAGGATTGACAATCTCCATAGATATTTGGTTCATTAAGTGAGTACTATGTTGAGCAACCATTCTCCAGAAGACAAACTAATAATATTCTTTTTTGGTATCCTACCTCCAAGATAGTCCATATTACCTTCAGATTATTTTTGTTTTGTTTTGTTTTTCCTTAGCAGATGGGTATATTTTCAAATAGAATATTAAACTGAAGCCCAGCCACCTGCCTATCTTCTAAGAAAGCTCTGGACTTTACTCTTATTTACCAGAAAATGAAGAGTAGCAAATAAGAGTGGTGCTAGAGATTTGTGCTTTGATGAGTAAGCAGACTAGTTTCCTATTTATTTTTAATAAAAAGAATGCATAATAAAATTAATATCAGCTTGATGTGTATTAAGGGAGAAGGTAGCATGTTTCTACACAAAAGCACCACTCTGTAGGTACCTTTTTGCCTACATTTGGAGAAGTAATAGCAGCTAAACTATTCATGAGAGTATCTCTTTGGAAACAATTCTCCTTTTTTAACAGCAAATGAATTAGATACTTGCATCATTTTTGTTCATAACTTCCATGTATCATTTGTAAAAGGAAAGCATTATAAAGGCAATTTGTGGGATTGTTTAGTTCTCTAATGACACATTGTGTCAAAAGGATTTATGATAGCTCATCTACTATTATATCTCAAAGCATGCTGCTTTTTACAGAGATCTTTTAAAATGTTTAGCGTTTGAACTTTCAGGGGAAAGGACCATTTCTGAAAATGCAGCAAATGTATTGGCCAACTTGCCAGATATACAAAATATGTTAGCTAAGTGACCCATATATCTTTTGTTGTCACTCAAGAAGTGCTTCCTTGACAATTTACGGTGATAAACTGTCATTGCTTCCAAAGTACTTTTTAAAAGGAAAAAATACATATTTCCAGATATAGTCCAGTTTGATTTCTCCCTGATCTCTCTTTATTTTAGCAGTTTAAGTGTTTTGGAGCTCTGTTGGATCAGACCAAAAGACTACATAATCCAAGCCATCATTTATAATCAAATAGATGTTTAGGGCAAATCCACAGGCACGACATAAGACCAGTAATAAACTTTTGCTTATGTTCATCTCCCTTGCCTTGTTTTCCAAACTATCGTTTAAAGGGTATTATCTGTATTATCTCATGTGTTTGTTTGGGTGTGTTCATGTATGTGTATAGACAATATGATTAGCAGTATTTGATAATTTGCCTCACATGTATTTTTATAACACTTTTCTATTGAACACATTAGTGAACTGTCTAGTACAACTTCATACAGTATAAAGAGTTACTTTTTCTATCCAAATACCCTTATCTGTTGTTGCAATTCTACCACAAATTACCCCGAGATCTACTAGTAGACCATATCTACTTATCATTATCTACTATTACTGTGCACTATAAATATAAAATTAACAATAAAAACTGTGTGAAAAGCTGTCCAACCATGTAGATCATTCTGTGATTATCAAAGATGTGCAATATATTCAAGCTAAACCTTCATAGCAGGCTTAGATGTTTTTCTTGTGGACTTCCCAGCAGTTCCTGACACTGATATAAAGCTGATGTTAAAAATTCCACTCTAGATTTCAGCAGTTCAGCAATGGGGCTAGAATAGTACTTGGGCTGTGTTGTGGTCCACCAGTTACTATGGTGGATTCCTTGCTTCTTCCCCTTCCCCTTCCAATCTGTGCAGGGAAAATATGGTTGGTCACTGGTTGGTCACATCCCACTCCGTACCATTGCTGCTTCAATGTGATAATCCTGGAAGCAAAGAAATAGGTTGTTCCTTCATTCCTACTCTCCCCAGCAAAGCCATGGAAACCTTGTAGGCAGGAAAGACTAATGGTTCATCTTCATGGAAACAAATTAACATCTATTGAGACTTTGCAGCTATACTCCAATATGTCTACATTGTAAGTTAAAAATGGGGAGGGGGAGAGGAAAGGGAAACTATATCAAACAAGTGGAAAAGTAAGGAGAATATGTTTCACCAAACCTGAGAAGAAACCAAGAGGGTGTCCTCTGGGAGATGTCAGTGCTGAACTGAGTGATGAACTTCTAGCCAATTAGAGGTGGAATTACTCTGAGTGGAAGTATTGCAGAATATACAAGTCAAAGGGTTTGAGATGGCTTAGGATGGAAAATAGCAATTTTGAAGCAGAGTGCATTTATATTGGTCTTGGGTTGATGGAGGATATCATCTATTCCTGAACTGAAGAAGTCGTAAATAGGGCATATAGGCAATGGGGCAAGGAGGAAGTGCAGATCACCCAAAGACATTGTCCAACAAGCATAGAATAGGATATATTCTAATAAGTGGAAAGATCTAAGACATAATCTAAATTTGTTGAAATATGAACTATTTTTAAAAATTTAATTACATTTAATTAAATACTGAAAATACTGAAAATATTCAGATAAATTACTCGGATATAGATTATTCATTCTGAAAAAAAAAAAAATATTACCTTCCCATTTTTCCCTTCTGTGTCTAGTAGAATTATTCTCCAATAGATATTTGAAAGGATAGGCATCATATTTTCTATGCTGGTGGTGTAAAAACATTGAGAGTTCAATGAGATATATGATTTGATCATGTGATTATTTAATATATTTTGGGTATAGTGTATTAATGTATATAAACTCATTTATTGAAAAATCTTAAACTTTAAAGATGTCAATGTAACTTTAAACTTTATATCAAAGTTTTGGAATCTGTTTATCCAGGATTATGGTTGTATCAAGCAGAGGACGGGGGAAAGAGTAGCTAAAGGAATCATGTTGAGAAGTTAGAAATACGAATGAAGTTACTCCATATATCAACAATGATTGTCCGTTATGAAAATATCTGTTTTGAAAAAGGCAATATTTTCTACTAATCGAAGTTCAGAACAATATGTGTAATAATGGCAGAGATTTTGTGATATTTTACAGTAATATTTTATACTGATCATATTATTATAGTGCATTTATTAGTCAACCAGTGACAACTGATAAGTATAAAATATAAGGTAGATCTTTTTAAAGCTTTCTTTTTGTTCATAATTTGTATAATGGATTACTTGGGGCAATCTCTTCTATGCTTTAAAGCTTTGTTTAATTTAAACATTTTTCTAAAATATGTATGTATAAAAGTTTTAGAAAATGGAAAAGTACTTAACAAAAAAAAAAAAGAATTATATAGGATTAGCAAGAAGAGAAAGAAATTACATATCCCTCCATCACATTATGGTTCAAAATCCTACTTCCTACTTTATGAACCTATATCTTTTCATGAGCAAAAAATCTCAGGTGCAAACTAAAGTAAAATAGTAGATGACATTCCCACCACTATGCTTGACTGTAGGCAAGACACACTTGTCTTTGTACTCCTCATCTGGTTGCCGCCACACATGCTTGATATCATCTGAACCAGATAAGTTTATCTTGGTCTCATTGGAACACAGAACATGGTTCCAGAAATCCGTGTCCTTAGTGTGCCTGTCTGCAGCAAACCGTTTGTGAGCTTTCTTGTGCATCATTTTTAGAAAAGGCTTCCTTCTGGGATGACAGCCCTGCAAACCAATTTGATGCAGCTTGTGGTGTATGGTCTGAACACTGACAGGCTGACTCCCCACCCACCCACCCATTCAACCTCTACAGCAATGCTGGCAGCACTCATATGTCTATTTCCCAAAGCCAACTTCTGGATATGATGCTGAGCATGGGCACTCAACTTCTTTGATCAACCATGGCAAGGCCTGTTCTGAGTGGAACCTGTCCTGTTAAACCGCTGTATGGTCTTGGCCACCATACTGAAGCTCAGTTTCAGGGTCTTGGCAATCTTCTTATAGCCTAGGCCATCTTTATGTAGAGCAACAATTCATTTTTTCAGATCCTCAGAGAGTTCATTGCCATAAGGTGCCATGTTGAACTTCCAGTGACCAGTATGAACTAGTGAGAGCAATAACACCGAATTTAACACACCTGCTCCCCCTTCACACCTGAGACCTTGTATCACTAATGAATCACATGACACCAGGAAGGGAAAATGGCTACTTGGGCCCCATTTGGACATTATCACTTAGTGGGATAATGTGTACTGATTTTTGTTGCCAGCAGTTTAGACATTAATGGCTGTGTGTTGCATTATTTTGAGGGGGCAGCACATTTACACTGTTATACAAGCTGTATACTCACTACTTTACATGGTAGCCAAGTGTCATTTCTTCAGTGTTGTCACATGAAAAGATATTCTTAAATATTTACAAAATATGAGGGGGTATACTCACTTCTGTGATATACTGTATATCTTTTTTTAGTGACTGTGTTTAGAGCATTATGGTAGATTCAACTAAAGTTACAAGCAAATTATTTTCCTAGTACTCTAAAGATCAGACTAAATTTTGTCTTAACATTTATGCATTATCTCATCTATGTCTTTAAAATCAGAAACATGAAGGAAGTCTAGAAATTAGGTCTAAGATGATCAAAAATTTCATTTGATTTGTATTTTGAAGCAAAAGCCACCTGAATTATGTACCCTAAATTACCTGTGTTTCCCCAAAAATAAGACCCATTCTTATTTTCTTTTGAGCTCTGAAATAAGCACTAGCGCTTATTTTCAGGGGAATGTCTTATTTTTTTCCCCATGTATAGAAGGCCGACTTCTTCTGCTTGCTTGAGGTGGGGCAGAAGGTCATGTGGTGTGTCAGGAGCTGCTGCCATGAGGCAGGGAATGGAACTGCCCCATGCACCCCACACTGGCTTACTTCAGGTCCTCCGCAGCCAAGCCACCCATATCCCAACACTTACTTTGCCTCGTGGTGGCGGCTCTGGCAGACTTGTCTAGCAGGACCCCACATAGCCGCCGGCTCACTTCTGCTTACTGGCAGACATAAACAGAGTAGGATGCTGAGCGACATGCCAGTGCTGCAGCCACGAGGCAGTTGGGGCATGGATAGCCTGGCTGTGGGGGCCCGGAGGGAAGCCAGTGTTGGGCATGTGGGGCGGCTCCACCGCCCCCTCACCTCACTTCATGTTGGCAGCACTGGAACAACCAGACGATGGGCGGGTGGCTGCGCAGGCACTTAAGTAAGGCTTATTTTCAGGATAAGTCTTAGTTTGGGGAAAATAGGGTAACATGCAGATCTAAACATATATTATATATACTACATATTCAGTCTCACGTTGCAGGTCTTAAATCCAGCTACTTGTCAAATATATGTAAAAGAAAGATATATACAATAGTTAAATGCTGAGGGAAAGAAAAATGCATAAGAATTCTCCAGAGTGATAATAATATAAGGAATTGAAAATTGGTGGCACCAGCTAATGGTTACAAAGAGAGTCATCTTTGTTGGTTGTATCACTGCAGGTAGCAGTTAAAATATAAGTTTTTATATTTTTATATTATATGCTACATTTATTATGCAGAAGTTTTTGTTATGCAGTGATATAGTAGCATCCAAGGTATTATGAAGGATACTTCAAGTCTACTTCAATGGTCCATCTAGTTCAACATCCTATTTCTCATATAATTAATCAGATACCTCAAGAAAGATGAAAACACTATGGGAAACTACACCAACTGTTTGAAAAGAAGGAAGTATATCCTTCTTTATACCAATGGGAAGTCCCACCTGTACTGAACAATTGTCTATGGAGATTCTCAGTCATCCAGGACAAGGTTGTCCCAAAGGTGCTTTTTCAAGAGGCAACTGGACTTTCTTGTTTTTCTTGGAAGACATTTTGCTTCTCATCTAAGAAGTTCAGAAGAAGCTTCTTGGATGAGAAGCAAAACATCTTCAAAGAAAAACAAGGAAGTCCAGTTGCCTCTTGAAAAATCACCTTTGAGACAATTGTCCAGGAAAGGAGCAGCTATAGGGAATTTTTCTGCATTGTAAAAAAAAAAAAGAAGAAGAAGAAGAAGCCAGTGCCAGTGCCAGTTGCCAGAAAAGTATCCAAAAGAAACAGGTTCTATCCCTGCCATTTGGCCTGAACTTTTCAAAAAGCCTATTGCAAGTCCCCTTCCTTGCTTGGAACATGGGAGCTGGTTGAGATGAGAGGCCTTCCCAGTTAGTACCCCTTCTGCTCTAGAATATGATTCATCTAGAAGGTATCTTTAGTACCTCCCTCTTTGCTTTCCACAAGGCAATGAAAATATTTTGGTTCCACCATGTGTCAATCTGACTGAATTATTGATTGTGGGTATTCTGTCTTTTTAATGTTTCGTGGTGCTTTGGCTTTACTCATTTTGTTTTTTCTTTTGTTTATCCTAGCCAAAGTCTCACAAATTAACAATTTACCAAAAAATGAAAAACAAGCAAACAATAATAGCTGGATTATTGGGCATGTATGACTCAGTTTTCTTTGTGTCTAATTATTTGTGTTATTACGTATTATTCCTAGGCCATGGTAAGAACAAAAAATTAGCACACATATCATTAACCAATTCAGTTTTGTCTCCTATTCAAAAATATAAATATAAAAAAGCATCAGGTAATGATTATTTTACTTCCACTATTTATTTTTAATTCTACAAATGAAAATGTATAATAAGGGAAAAAGCAATCAATCCAGTTCTAAACAAATAAAATTAAAATTAAATGAAATCTATTTAGTTAACTGCAAGATGTTTTATTTCTTAATAAAAACAAGGAAGCTAGTAAGCAACAGCAGACTTAAACATCTACAGGTGGAGGTCTATAAGATATGCTACACAATAGGGAGAGACAGTGATTGATGACTTAAGTAGAACATATGCTTAAATTGCTTGTTGATGTGATGATACCTACTCTACTCATCTTCCTTTTCCATGCTTTATTTAAGACCTTTTTCTGTGACTTTCAAAAGCATGATGGGAGAATACATTATTAATTCTGACACTATAATATAAAACATTTTTTATTAAGTTACAAAATATTTTAGCAAGTTTAAAAAAAAAATACAAATGAGACGCTTGATTTTAAATTATTAGAAATGATACATTTGGGAGAAACCTCCAGTAATGCAAATCAAAAGGAAAACCAAAAAAATAAACACTAAAAAAAAATACCGATATAATTCATCACTTTTCTATGCTATAGTATAACAATAGAAACATTAGAATTTTTAATCAACATACTGAACTGAGACCATATGAAATTATATCATCTGAACTTGCTTCATTGATACAAAGCCAATTCAAAGACTAAGAACTGACTGGTTGAGTCCATCATTAGAGTTTGGTACAGACATTTCCTCCATAAACTTTATTTTTTTAAATACCTTTTATTGAAGGATTTTGCAATACTAAAAAAACAATAAAGTCAGAAATAAAGAAAAGAATAAAAAGAGAAGAAATACAAATACAAAAATAAAAATAATTTTTAAAGGACAGGAGAAAAAAAAGAAAAAGGAAGAAAAAGGAATATTTAAAGGAGCAACTCCCTATTTTCTTTGCAATAAATAAAAGCAAATTAATAGTTTCCGAAACCATATGTGGGAACATACATGATTTTCTTCTTCCAATAATCCCCACCCCATTCATTTCTATCCAGATATTGGCAGAAAGTCATTAAGAGATTTCCAGAATTTTATAAAGATAGTTATTTTAACCTTGGTTAAATAGAACGACCTTATATTTCTCCCTTTTACCTCTTAAAATCTTAATATTTCATTCATCAGGCTGCTGTCTTACAGATTAATTGTCATTATAACTTTCTCCCATTTCAAAGATTTTTTCAAGGATCTAATAACTTTTGTCTAGGTTATTTTTATTGATTTGTTATTTGTATTTCCATTCTAACAGTCATTTCTGTTTTTTGATCCATTTTCTCCCTTTGCCAATATTTCTATACCATTTGGGATTTCCACATGTTTTACATCCTTAACTTTGTTAAAATGTTTTTTTAAAAGGTGAATAGATGTTAAATTATTACTATCAGTTTAGTTATGTTTCTCTCCCAGTTCTAAAGCCATTGAAATGTTTTGAGAATTATATCTTTATCGATCATTTTTCAAGTTTGCACTGGAACTGTAGCCCCCTTAATGTTTCCATTTCTGTATTCACAAAATCTAAAGTTTCTTCCTATCAATAATCTCTTTCCTTAAGGATTAAACAATTCCCTGAAAATGTTTTATTTATTCAATTTTTCAAAGCTCTTAATAAAAGTCTTAATATTCCAATGGCCCATTAATCCATTTAACTGTTTCTTAAGGTTTGCCATTTATTTTATGTTCCTCAATTCTTTCAACTGCAATATAATTTTTTGTCTATTTTGGGATGAAGTTTTATTCATCAAGTAGATTTTCAGTCTTGTTTGGAAGGCCTTCTTTAACTTCAAGCTAGTAGTAAATCCAAAAGTGATTAAAAAGTGAGGTTAGATGAATGTAGTGTCCTTATAAACTCTGTCACATATGTGTTCTTGATGGATTTCTAACATCCTCCCAAGTAGACCTGATAGGAAACCCTAACCCTAATTCTACTTTATCTTATGGCTGTATTAACAGAATCTTGCAAGTTTGTAAGTGCAAACATCCTACCTTCTCTTTTATCAACCTTATAAATTAGGAGAGATGCTGTCTAAGTTTTTTTCTTTGACTGTAATTAGCTGTGGGCTCTTCCCCTCTTTTATCTGATCATTTCTTCCCCTAGTTTCCCAAGCTCATCCCCCCAAACCATTACACTTTGTTACCTCCTTATGCTCAGAGGCAGCTGGAGTACAAGAGGGCAATCTCTTGTCCTCTATTTGGAGACATCTAATTCACAGTTTCCTCACCTTGAAATCCATCGTCACCCTTTTTAAAGGAAAAAAAAAATCTAATTTTAGGAATACAATTTAACAACCCATTAGCATCCTAAACTTTAATGTCCTGAATCTGGTTCACCATAGTGTAGTAGTAAAATCTAACAAAATAAGAAATCTATAAGTGGACAAAAGAATATTAACTAATAGCAGAATTAGAAATATTTCAGAGAAAGATTAAAAAAGGAGAAAATGCAACTATGTACTGTAGTAGTTAAAAATGTCAGATTATCAGTTCTTGGCAGCTTCGTATAACATAGGGTACCTATGTGGTAAAACAATATTCTCAACTGATGATAAGCATACTACAAATATGATTCATTAGTCTAGCTGAAACAAATAGGTCACTGAAATTTTAAATTTTCCATTCTTTTACACTTTGTATCTTAAGTACTTGGTAGAGTAATTCATGGCACTTAAAATATGAATAATTGAGAACAATAGTTTACAACAGGAGTTCCTAACTTTTTGCCATCACACCTCCATTCAGTGTAATGGACATAACTCCACTAAAATCCAAACACCAAAATGAACACAAATGAACACAAACGAACCATGAAAGCAACAATGAAAAATTGTGTAAGGTGGATTTATTGTAACAATGTAATTAAAAGGATTTTTTTGTATCTGCTCTGAACTCTGTTTGGACCTCCCCAAAGGAGTTCTGTTCCACCTCGTGGGAAAACCTAGTTTGGAACAACAATTCCTCCAATATGGAACCTTTCAGATGCATTAAATTCCCAGTCAGCTTGGTTGTCAGCATGCCAACTGGTAATTCAAGCAGATGTAGTCTACCACATTTGGGAAATACCAGGATCAGAGAGGATTGATTGATTTTCATTTATACTACCTTCTTTCATTCTTTTGTACAGTAGTAGAACTGACTGGCTTGGGAATGGATTCACTGTTCTTTGGATAAAATACAAGAAACTTGGCTTCTTCATAGCGGGGAAATTTACTAGAACTAAACACAAAACCTGCAGTGTGTGTGTGTGTGTGTGTCTGTGTGTGTGTGCATATTTAGAGTATGTATATACATGCACACACACATTTCTATTCTTCGCAAGTCTTTCTAGCCTTTAAAGAATGTATTGCTGCTACAATCAATCTTTTCCAGGCTATCTTCCCCCATTCCCACCATAAAGAAAAACACATCAGATTTGATCTTTATAAAGATTGGACTAGGTTTTCATATAATACTCTAAATTGTGCCTTCTGTATTGAGAGTAGCATGTCTATACTGGGCTAATCTGCAGTGTAATGTAAACATAAACGCTCAGCTGCAACCTTCCTCCTAAATTGGAGTGCAATAATAATGGGAATTATCTGCAGTAGCTATTATGGTATGTGTGTGTGTGTTTGTGTGTATGAAAATATTATCTGATATAAGCTTATGTAGCCAACCTGCTTGCCATATATTGTTGTACATTCTATTTTGCCTCTCTTGTATTACTTGACTTACTTATTTGCTTTATTTATTTACTTTTCATTTTAATGGCATGTTGTCCTCCTAAGCTGAGTTTCTACATTGAACACATGTTATAAGAGGGAATCAGAGCACATAAGCTCCATTTTGAATATAAGAACTCTTCTTGACACCCACTTTATTTTACATATTATATTTGGTGTCACATCAAAAAGATAATCGGTTTCTGTTGCAATTCGTGAAAAAAAGGCCTTTCTCTATGCCTCAAACTTAATACATGTTTTTGTTTCTGTAACAAAACCACTTTTGCATCTAAGTTATCTCTGTAGTACTGTACACTACCACATCTAAATTATAAAAATCTGGATGGCCATTAAATAGCAGCAAAGAGATACAGGAAATGCTAACTCTTTGTTGTTATATAATGGCTCAGATTTCTGTGGCAAAGGACAATAACCCCGCATTTATCTTTCAAAAAGAGAAAATACCATGTTTCCCCGAAAATAAGACCCCGTCTTATATTTTTTTGAACCTTGAAATAAGCGCTTGGCTTTATTGCCATGCACTCAAAAGTCTGATTGGGCTTATTATGAGGGGATGTCTTATTTTGGGGGGAAACAGCGTAGTCAAAAAGAGACTATTCTGTAATGAGAATTGACTATATACTTTCATTACTATATAACTAGTAATGGTTACATTATTTACTTTATTCATCAGTTTTAAAGATGTGGATAACAGTTTACAAGAAATTATTAACCCTTGTAAAAACAGTGAAACTGGCAAAGAAAGTGACTAAATTCATTTGGGAGATGTGTTTATCTGCAAAAGTAAATTTGATTGAATGAGATGTTACTGGTGGGCATAATTTTTAAAAATTAATCATATGGGCTTTCTTCTACTGTTTTAATATCTAAAGTCATGGAAACAAATACAATCTAAGATGGATCATTCTAATATCAATGCATACTATATCTTAGGATAGATGGTAAGGCAAAAGGATATGGGAATGTTTAGTAATTTACAGTTCTATGATTTATGAACTTATTTATTTTATTTTATTTTATTTTATTTTATTTATTTATTTATTTATTTATTTATTTATTTATTTGTCATATTTCTATGCCGCCCACTCTCCAAGGACTCTGGGCAGCTTACACCAAAGACAGTATACTAAATAGCATATTGCCCCCTAACAATCTGGGTCCTCATTTTACCTACCTCAGAAGGATGGAAGGCTGAGCCGGTGAGATTTGATCTGCTGATCTGCTGAACTAGCAGTCAGCTGAAGTAGCTTCAGTACTGCACTCTAACCACTGCGCCTCCTCGGCTCATTCCAACTTGCAGTATGGAATAAATTTGGGGCTTGCTTCAATAAAAGGAGAAGCCAGGGATACTTCTCCAGTTTATATTATAATTCAATTCTTCTAATGTTCAGCTTTCAAATCATAAACAGTCAAAGGTAAACTCAACAAAGGCTAACTTTCAGGAGCTTTAACTTCATTATATATAGTAACTCCCATCTCCAAATTAATCTGAACTAAAGAAAGACAAATATATAAGTTTGTCCATGCATTGACAGGAGTGGGAATAGAACTTTCACTTAATTTTAATATTAATTTTATTGAAACACTTAAGTTTTTATGTTTATAAATTACATATCTTCTGGTTTGGAACACATAGCAATCAATATATTAAATGCAAAATGCAGAATTGAGTGTAGACAATTTCCTCCACTCAACAATTGGAGGAAAAAGATGAACGTGATATTCAGGAAATAGATGAGAAATTAGAAGCAGTGGAAGGGAAAAATCAAAACGAGATGCAAGAAGATAAAGATAATGAAGAGAAAGGATTAATAAGTAGGAATCAACCAGATAATTCCTTACAAGCTCATAATAGAACAGAGGGGAAAAAAAGGAACATCTCTTCAAAAAAAGAGAGAAAGGTTTAGAGAGAAAAAAGAAAATTTCTTTTTTTAAAAAAGAAAGTCTTATTCATGGGTGTTCAAATAATACATCAGAAAGAGACAAAAGGGCAACCCAAAGGGAATGTTCAGTAGGTATAAAAATATTAAAAAGAGTTATCAGACTCCAAGAGAAAGAAATAAAAGGGTGATTAAAAAGTCAATAAATGATGGAACTCCAAAAAGGTAAAGAGATGATGAATAATGATAAAATATATTAATAAAAAAAAAAATAGAAAATACAAATAGGGAAAATAGTAGCATACATATTAACAGATAATAGAATCTATTTTAATTAAAAATAAGCTAAGTTTAGTAGGTGGAAGTTTAGGATTAGGTAAGCTAATTGTATTATTCATATTAATAGTGTGTTAAAGTATATTGTGAATTTAAACTTTTAAGGATTAGAAATTGTGGGGATTTTGAGATATATTCCCAGGATTGGTTAAATTTTGTTAATATTTGGCCTTATTAGTAGTCCTAGACATTTGGGATATTGAAATTATGGTGAAATAATGAGTAATTTTCAAAACATTAAATATTAGTAATTTAGTAGGGGATAACAAATACATGACACAAAGAAATGTTATTTAAGTTTAAATGAATTAATGGGAAAATGATAAAGAATTATAGAGAGAATGGTACTGTTGAAGTTGGAAGATCAGGATTAAGCATACTTATTTGTATTATTACTGTTAGCATTGTTTAAAAAAGACTTGACCCAGTCAATACACTGTTCACAAAATATGTATGGTGTGTATTATATTAAAATATATATATTTAAAAAAAATAAAAACAAAGGGTAACTTTCAGGAGCATTTAACTTCATACTAACTCTCATTTCCAAACTAATATGAACTAATTAAGAGAAAGACGAATATATAAATTTGTTCATGCATTGATAGGAGTGGGAATAAAACTTTCACTTAATTTTAATATTGATTTTATTAAACACTTAAGTTTTTGTGCTTATAAATTACATATCTTCTGGTTTGGAACACATAGCAATCAATATATTAAATGCTAAATTCCAAGAAACAGCTGCAAACTAGATGAAGACATAATAACACCTGGATAAATTCAGTCTTTTAAATGAAAATCTATCTCTAATCAGAGAACTTTCTAAAACTTTCTAGAACTTTCAGCCATCTTGCTAAAACTAAGCAAGTTTTGATAGAAGAGAGTATCATGCATATGAATGAAAAGAAGAAATTATTTCTGTGTTATTCATGTGCTGATACATTATTTTCACAAGGAATAACAGTACAGCCTGGTGGGCTAACAGGATGGTGCAACCACCATCACTTATCTTCATAATTGAAATATGAACAAGGCAAGATGCAGCTACAGGCATCTGTTATAAGCACAAGTGATGGCAAAATAGCAAAGTGTGTGTCATGATGTCACAATGCAAATTTAGCCTTTTCATACTTATGCTGATATCATAACACATGTTTTCGTCACATGTGCACTGTGCCATTCATCTGTACCTGCCTATGGGAACAGCATGGTTACCGGGCTATTATAAATAGGGTTGAATGCTGAGCAAGGTATGCCAATGATAATCTTTATGTCCAGAAAGTAATATATTAGCAAGCATGTGACCCCTTCCCTTCATTTTTTTTTCGGAGGGGGGCTTTTAAGGTAGTGAGAACACATATGACTATCTTTCCAATCCAACTAGCACTGTTTATTTTTATAGCGCCTCTTAAATATCATCTATTTTAAAAAGAGATTGGACAACCATTTGTCTGAAATGCTATAGGATTTCCTGCCTGAGCAGGAGGTTAGACTGGAAGACCTCCAAGGTCCCTTCCAACTCTGTTATTCTGTTACAACCAGGTGCAAAGGGCAGCAGGGCTCCTGTAATGTTAGTACTCACTGCTGCTGGTGCTGATTGAAGATTTTATTTTTTTAAAACCTATTGCAAATTGATATGGGGAACTCTCTACACCTTTTTGCTAAAAGGTATTTTGTCAACTAATTGCAGGTAGTTTTGGTTCATTACCTCTCATGGGGAAAAAAAGTTAATTAACAAGATGATACATTCTGAGGAGGATAATTTATCCTTACTATTATTGTTGGTGATATTAATAGAAGCCATTTCAGGAGGGTGCATTAAAGGAAAACATTATCCGTAAACAGCACACCAAGTCATTAGCATGTAGATGGCCCTTTGATTAGCTAAGGATTCTGCTAGAACAGTGTTACATACCTTGCCAAAATTGGAAATCATGGACATTTTATAAGCATTTTATGAGTTGCAAAATGCATCTTCACATTCTAAAAGATTTGGGTGATAATGTATAATTGCATTCCAACCTTACACAAATATTATAGGGGTTAAATTGGGTAGAACATACATTAAAATGTAATCTAAAGAACTGTCTCCATCATTCCTAGTAGCAGATGGGACATCTTATCAGAAGAACATAGCTGGATGAAGCATTCCTTTTCTCAAATTGGAGCTGACAACCATGTGCCTCCTCATTTTCTCAGTCTTATACTCAGTTACGGAAAATGGAGGACATTATCTGGTAATTCAGAGAAACTTGCAAGTGATGATAACATGACTCTAGGATGCTAAACACCCTCACAAATATATGCCACTTGACAAGCACCTGAATTTTAATCACATGTCTATGCGGATGTTGCAACATCATAAGTTTGAGGAACAGTCACAAGTCACTTTTTTCAGTGCTATTGTAACTTTGAATTGTCACTAAATGAACACTTGTAAGTCAAGGACCCCTATACAAAAGTGAAATTAAATAATTAAAAAAAATATGCTTGGAATGTGATGTTTCAAGATAATTGAAAGATTTAATGGCCATCAAGTAAACAAAATGTACTGGAAACATATCTGAGAATGTTCAGTGATTTCACCGAAGGGTCAATTTCCATTTTTCTGCACTTGGACCTGTATCACCAAATTAATTTTAAGAATGAATACTTAGGAAGGAAGTAATGGAAGATAAATCTCTTTTCTAGACATTAGGCCATATCAAGGTGGCATGTCAAACATGGGCCTGCTAAATAAATGATTGCTGTTCTTTGTGTTCCATTGTTTACGTATATTTATACATGAAGCAAAAGTTATCAAATAGTATATTATAATTAGGAGTCAAAAATATTGTAAATTTGGAGACTTCATATAGTGAAAAGGAAAGATGTTGATCATCATTACGATTACTGGAAGGGAGTAAATAGTTAGGAGGATAACATAGTTAGTGCTATAACTTCTCTTAGCAGGTTTTATACCAGTATATCAAGTTTTATACTCAGGAAGGCAGAGAGTTTGCCAGAACTCCTTTTATTTAAGTAGAACATAATAATCAGCCTATAATCATAATAATCAACCTATAAGAAAAAAGATGAAATCTTGAGCAAAAGAGAAAGGTAATCCAAATAATAGCTGGGAAAACTAATTTGACTTTTTAATTAATAGGTGGTTTGTCCAGGAGAAGAATAAATGGGGAGGATTTCAAAATGTGAGTCATCTGACAAGGAGAATTATGCAGGAAAAAGATGTCAAACTAACAGCTGGTCAGCATGAAACAGCTTAGAGAAACTTGTTGTCAGGCAATAATTATTCTGAAGTAATGGGGATAGGCCAACAACTAGCATTCTGTAAATACTAAAGGGATATATTGAAAGGAAAGCTGTTAAAGGAAGCAAATAGAAGAAAAAAGTTTTTCCTAGCCAGGAGTAGGAATAAATGGGGGGGGGAGAACAAAATTGAAGTTGCTGTCCTTATCTGAGAATAAGCCTTAGTGGGCCACATGTCTACTAATGTCTACTAATGTCATTTGCATTGTGTAAGATGAGGTGCTGAAGATTATAACTTTTTTGATTGTCACTCCAACAAGAGTACCTGGTACAGTTTAGGGCTGTATGAATCAGTAAAATCCCTTTAGTACAGGGGTGTCAAACGTGCATCACAGTGTTGTCACCTGATGTATCGGGAGTTTTTGTCCCTTTGCTAAACTGGGCATGGGCGTGGCCAGTGCGTAATGCATCTGGCCCACGGGCCATGAGTTTGACAGCCCTGCTTTAGTAGTACCACAGTAGAAAAACACTCAAATGGTTTGAGCATTATCTTAGAATTGAAATAATAACAATGACAATAATAATATCTTGTAACATACAGGAACTTTGTTTGCAACAGATTAATTTCTATAATCTCTAAAGTAAATTCTCCAAGAGCCATTTTTAAATATTAAATGCTTGATCTAATGGAATTCATGGTGGAAGGTGGGTCTGATTCAATCTTAAATACTAAAGCTCAAAGAAAATTGTGGGTTCACTCTGTTTGTAAAATGACACTAAAGATGTTAAAATGAAGTTATCTAGTGACTAGAAGGAGCATTGCTTCAGGTAATCCCAAATGAATCTTTTATAGATATGTGGTTTAAAGAGGAGACTCAAAAGATTAGTCAGATTGGGGACTTCCGCTTGGCTCCGCAAGCTTTGAAGACGCTCCTTTTTGAGCGCCCGTTTCCTGGTTCCGTAAAAGCCCCAGAATATAGAAAGAAGAGAAGAACAGAAGATTAAGAAAGATGTCTTCCTGTGGATTTTGAAATTGGCATCGGACAAATATGTGTTTTAATAGTATTAAGAGGTTTATAAAATGCTTAACATAAGGTTATATTATTTTAAAAGATATAGATTTTAAGATGAAAAAAATTTCTTTTTTTTTTTCTCTTTGAAGGAAGAGGATTAATGTTAAATTCAGAATTTCACTAGGGAGTAATGTTTGTATAGAAATGGAATTTATTCATGATTTTTACTGTTTGTAAAACTGCTAAAGTATCGGATTATACATTAAGGAAAAAAATTTTTTTTAAAGTAGGAAAAATGAACTTAATTTAATTGGTTTTGAGAATATATAAAAGGGAGGTTGATGAATTGGAGAAAGGGAGTTAAAGAACATGTGAGTGTTTTGAACTTTATAATTTGTTAGTTTATTTTAGCATATGTTTGTTAGATGCTATACCCTGTTTTTGCTCTGGGAAGTCAGGGTGGGGGGGTGGGGAGGGTGGGATAAGGGATGGGGGGAAAGGGGTCAATAGATAAATGTTGTAGCAGAAGACAGTATATTCTATGAGTAGAATATAGGAGTTGCTCAGACACTAAAGGAGGAAAATATTTCACAGCAGAGAAGTTAGAAAGGACAGAGGAGGAGGGGGTAGGAAGAGGAGAGGGAAGGTGAGGAATGGAAGAAAGGAGAGGAGGAGGGAAGGGAAGGGGACAGGAGTAGGAGTGAAGGCGAGAAGGGGGGAAAGAAGAGAGAAGTGTGGGAAAGGGAAGGGAAGTAGGATGAGGTGGGAGAGGAGGCAGGAGAAAGTAGGAGAGAAGAGGAGGGAGGGAAGGGAAAGAAAGGAGGAGAAGAAGAAGGTTTGTTGTGGAATGAGGGGAGAAAAAAAGAGTAAATCCGAATGTAATTAAAATGTTTTATTCAATGCTCTCTTTAAGGGAAACATGTATAAGTAGGATTTCTTATGTATAAGAAAGTGTACAATTTCTATTATGTGGGGAAGGGAAAAGGGTGGGGGTTTGTATTTCTTATAAAACTTTTCAATTAAAAAAAAAGATTAGTCAGATTGGCATTAATCCAGATTATTTGTTCTATGTATGTATGTCATGAGCAATTCATTACACCAAACAAAGACTATGGGATAATTCAGTACAGGAATTAATGGTCAAAGCTCAGTATCATGTTCACTTGCAACATTTGGAATTACAGATATATTTTTCAATTCCATAAATATTTAAATAACTTACAATATATTTAACTAAATACAGAATAGTCTTTAAAAAAACAGATAAATGTGTTGCCAACAAATATGCTATATGGTAGGTTTTTAAAAAATCCCCATTTCTCAAAGATTTCATCCCTGTAATGGTACAGGTAGTCCTCAATTTATGACCCATCACTTACCAAGAAAAGTTACTTATGACTTGTCTTCAAAGTTACAACTGCCACACCACCCTCACAGTCACATGTTCATATTATGGGCGGTTGGCAACTGATTCACATTTACAATTGATGCATTGTCCTGCAGTCACATGCTAATTTTTTGCAAAAAATATCCATTGGATAAAATGATTTGGATTTACAACCATGTGATCCTTTTTATGACCATGTGAGTCACTTAAAAACCTTGGTGGTTCACTTAACAACTGTCATAAATATGGTCATTAAATCAGACCTGATTATTTGGTGATTTGATTTACAAAGTCAACAATTTACAACAAAAATGCCAACCTCAACTGTGATGGTAAGTCGAGGACTACCTGTACTGATTCTGAAACATGGATATTTTATTGTATTGTGAATTTTATAAATCTTTAGCAGGAAGTTATCTGGCTTATTTTAAAATCTTAACCAGGAAGAAATACTTAATTATATAAAAAACCCTTTTAATAATAAATGAGCAGGGATTTTAAGTCTGTTTTATAATTGTTACTAAATATTTTACTTGTTAAACTACTGAGTTTAGTTTACTGCTGAGTTTATATTTGTAGCTTGTTTTTGTGAAATTTGATAGTAAATAAAATTTATAACACAATTATATCATAACCTTCTAGAATATGAGCTTGAAATAATATGAATTTGAGATGATATGAACTTGCTTTCAGTCTTCTTAGTCTAAGAATGTTGGTTGGTGTGGGTTCTAGAAGATATGCCTTTTTTGCCATAGCATCTACTTTGTTGAACATTCTCCCTCTGGAGATAAGAATGACACTGACCATGCTGGCCTTTCATAAAACCCTAAAGACCTGATTTTGTGCCCCGAATGTGTTCAAGAACCAACTTCTTGGTTCTACTAGTGATTTGTGTTATGCTGTTTCTCATCTGCTTGTATTTTAATTTTTGTGATTTTTAAAATTTTATTTTAGTTCTGCCCAGAATCATTTGTTGGGATGGATGGATTGATGGATGGTGATAGATGATAGATGGATAGATAGATAGATAGATAGATAGATAGATAGATAGATAGATTTTATTTATTTATTTATTTATTTATTTGTTTATTTATTTGTTTATTTATTTGTTTATTTATTTATTTATTTATTTATTTATTTATTTAATTTGTATACCGCCCTTCTCCCAGAGGGGACTCAGGGCGGTGAACAGCCAAAATTAAAAAACATACAAATACAAAAGTTAAGATAATTAAAAAAGAATTAAATCATTAGCTTCCCAATTTAAAACCCCCAAATCCATAAAATTTAAAATCCCAATTAAAAACCATTTAGGCAAGGCCGGCTTGGTGGAATAAAAACATCTTCAGGGCTTTACGGAAGGTACGGAGGTCCAGGATCAATTGTATTCCAGGAGCAGCTCGTTCCACAGGGCGGGTGCCCCCACAGAGAAGGCTCTCCCCCTGGGGGCCGCCAGCCGACAATGCCTGACCGACAGCACCCTGAGGAGGCCCTCTCTGTGAGAGCATATTGGCCGGTGGGAGGTTATCGGTAGCAGCAGGCGGTCTCGCAAATATCCTGGCCCTAAGCCATGGAGCGCTTTAAAGATGAGAACCAATACCTTAAAGCGCACCCGGAAGACCACCGGGAGCCAATGCAGCTCGCGCAGGAGAGGTGTTACGTGGGAGTGCCACGTCGCTCCCAAAATCACCTGCGCGGCTGCATTCTGCACCAGCTGGAGCCTCCGGGTGCTCCTCAAGGGGAGCCCCATGTAGAGAGTGTTGCAGTAGTCCAGGCATGACGTGATCAGGGCATGAGTGACCATGTACAAGGAGTCCCGATCCAGAAAGGGGCGCAACTGGCGTATCAGGCGGACCTGATAAAAAGCCCCCCTGGCCACAGCCGTCATATGCTCTTCTAAGGACAGCCGTGTGTCCAGGAGGACACCCAAGTTGCGAGCCCCCTCTGTGGGGGTCAATGACTCGCCCCCAATAGCCAGCGATGGCACCAGCTGGCTATATCGGGACGCCGGTATCCACAGCCACTCGGTCTTGGAAGCGTTGAGTCGAAGCCTGTTCCTCCCCATCCAGACCCACACGGCCTCCAGATAGATAGATAGATAGATAGATAGATAGATAGATAGATAGATAGATAGATAGATAGATAGATAGATAGATAGATAGATAAATGGTTGGTAGGTAGGTATGTAGGTAGATAGAGTATATAAAGTATAAAGACTTGGCCTCTTGTTAACCATTTTTTTTTCTACTTGGACATAATGTTCAGTTTATATAATTTGCCATCTTCGCAATATTACATATGAGTATTTAAAAATCCATACAAGTGTGGACATTTAGTTCTAACTAGGAAGCTCATATACGAATATAACCAAAAATTTCAGCCATGAAATTATGTGTATTATTTTCACAGTAGAACAGTTTCCTTCAAATAATAAACCAGCCAAGAGACTGAACTGGAAAGCTGGCTTTTGTCTATGAAAAGGCATGTCCCACAACAACTGATAACTGGATTATTATAGGCCACTGTAAGCTATAATTGGTCAATTAATCATTGATGGTGTCAGTTTTTGGCAGCAATAGGGGGAAATTGAATCAGGAGGGACTTTATATTAAAGACAGAGAACAGAAGACAAAATCTGCAAACGTTTGTTGGCATTAGCACTACCTGTTATTGTGTTGGTCTTTAAAATAAAAATGAAGCTCTTTATTTTAGGAGCTTAGAATGGCAAGGCACTATCTTGCCTGCCTCAACTATTTTTCAAAGAGATTGAATAGGCTAGCAAATAGAGAATAAGTGAGCTATTTCCGCTGAATAATTTTTCCAATTAAAATTTCCCAACTGTTTATACTGTTGGGTAAAATTTGCAAACATCATATTGAGCCTAGTAGTTTTTTCTTGTGGGGCAAGTAGCAAATCCTTTCCCTTCTTTTCTGCATCCTTCTCCATAAATGCCAGGATTTCTTATAGTCTCAGTTGAGAGGCTTCTACTGCTCTGATTCTAGTAATATGTGAGTGTATTTAAATTCAATTAACCACAATCGCTGAGAAGTCAGTTTTACTTATTACTCTGATCAGCCTCTGGCAGCTCTTGCATAAAAACGTTAATGTAAAAAATGTTAATCAATTAAAAGGATAGTATTGTGCAAAAAGATGCAGAGAGGTAGGCAGCAAAAGCAAAAGCATATTTATTAATATTATTATCTCTTTTATTCATTAAACATGAAACTCAGTCAACTGATGATTTAAAGGGCCTGGTGGCTCAGCAGACTAAAAGCATTGTGATTAACACCAGCTGTCTGCAATTACTGTAAGTTCAAATCTCACCAGGCTCAAGGTTGACTTAGAAAGGTTCCATCCTTTCTAAGGTAGGTAAAATGAGGACCCAGTTTGTGGGGGCAATAAGCTGACTTTGTATAAATATACAAAAGTACGAAGGCTATTGCTTAACACATTGTAAGCTGCCCTGAGTCTCCGGAGAAGGGCGGCATATAAATCAAATTAAAAAAAAAATGTGTCACAATTACCATTGGCTGGCTATTTGTGACTGATTGGCTAATGGTTGATACAGGTTGCTGCCAGTGTCCTAGGTATCAACCAAGTATCTTCTTAAAATATATGATGTTCCAAGTAGTGCAGTTTTTTGCAGGTCTGCTGGTGTTATTGCAGAAAGCTGCAATTTCTTGATGTGTTACTATTATTATTTCTATTATTCATTAAACATGAAACTCAGTCAACTGATTATTATTTCCACCTTTATTATTTTTTATAAATAACTCAAGGCAGCAAACATACCTAATACTCCTACCTAACTATCTTTCCTTCTCCTATTTTCCTCATAATTATCCTGTGAGGCGAGTTGGTTGGAGAGACTGTGATTGGTCCAAAGTCACCCAGCTGGCTTTTATTTAAACACTCGTGGGCAGTTTTACCTGAAAGTGAATGAAGATTTATTTTATAATTTATTTACTTTTTTTGGGGGGGAAAGTTAACTGGGTTCTTTAGAATCCCTTTATTATGTTTATTCACACTCCCTAATCAATTTTGTTTTTCAGTTAATTTTCCTGGCAGTTTTTTATTCAGTTGGAGAAGAAAATAAAAAAGGACCTCCTTTGTTCCTGTATTGCCACAGCTTGGTTTTTAGCCTCTGATTTCCAGGCTGAGTGTATACAAGCAGTACACAAGACACTCTTTCTCTCTTTCCCCTCATTCCTGTTAAATAGTGAACAAAGCAACCATAGTAACAGCGACATCTGCAAGTCTAGAACTTAAAGTGCAGGGTTTAGCAAAAAAATAAAATAAAAATGTATTAGAGTTATGTATGTATCTGTGAATACATGCTGTAAGCCAGAGGTCTTCAAACTTGGCAGCTTTAAGCTTGTGGACTTCAACTCCCAGAATTCTCCAGCCAGCATGCTGGCTGGAGAATTCTGGGAGTTGAAGTCCACAAGTCTTAAAGCTGCCAAGTTTGAAGACCTCTGCTGTAAGCACTTTATTAAAGCACCCATAGCCACAGCAGGGTGAAACACATTCTGACAAATTTCATGATCAAAGAGATTATTAAAAGCATTGTTTTTCAAAATTTAATGTATCTTTAAGAATATTCTGGTTCATAACTGCCCAACAGGAAACAAAATAAGAAACTCTTCTTCAGTATAATAAAAGTGAGTAGGCAATACACAGATGCAATAGAAATTGGAATGTTGGGAGTCAATCATGAATTTGGTAAATATCAAAAAGAACAAGTAAAATGCTTATTATTACCTGCATGAACTTTGGAGGCAATTTTCTGAATCTAGATAGTGAATCTTACCAAACTCAAATGCTGTTCCTAGTCAATGTGTTCCACCCCATACTATATGTATGAATCTGATCAGTTTTGAAGAATACCAAGACTAGCAACCAGATAAAAGGTAGAAAGATTCTGAGGGTGAATATATACATAATTTTATGGCCTTTTCCCACCGCTGAGTTAGTGCTACCCAAAATCAGCAAAAAATTACATAGGCATGAGATTTTCTATTCCAATTCTCATCCTGCACCTATTGCACCTGTTTCAGTTTGTGGGCAAACAATGCTTTTCAGATTATGCATTCTGCAGGGTGTGTTAAATGAAATTGTTTATTTAAGCCTCTAGTTCTACTGCCTTCTGCTCTTCTGAATGCTATTAGCCAGTAGGAAAACATCCATCAATCATAACAATGATGTAGGAATGAGACCATTTTACATCTAAATTGAAAAATGCTCCTGCATCCTTTCTCTTGTTTGTTTGTTTGGGTTTAGATGCTGTTCTAATCAGACTCCAACAGACCCACAAATACAGAAAGCACAAAAAAAGTTCACTATTTCAGAGCCAAGGAGAGCCATGATTTCAGTGTTGCCTAATTTCAGCTTTGTGTAAAACCTGCTGCCTCTGTGGAATTAAACCTGAGAATGAGATAAAGCAAGTCAGCATGACAATAAGTGCCTTTGTGCAACTCCACAATTCTGCAAAGTCCTTGGTGCTGCTGATGGTGGTCTTTTATTGTTCTTTCTACAGCCTGACTTAAGACTGAAGGGATCAGGCTACATCAGCCTGAAACAGTCAATAAGAAACCCTCCCCCCCAATTGATAACCCTAGCTCTAGGACAAACTCAAGGCCTGTGGGCCAGATCTGGCCCATGGGATGCTTACATATGGCCTGTGGAGCCACCCTGGAAACCACAAAGGACCAGTTTGCAGTGCCTCTGCCAGTGAAAATGGAGCTTGGGAGGGCTGTACATGTCTCTCCGGCTCAGTTTTCGCTGGCAGAGGGCTGCAGGTGGCCATCATGGATAAAAATGGGGACCGGGGAGGTCACACTGGCAGAGGGCTAGCAAAACAAACTAAAAACAAAACAAAAGGAGAAATGTTTCCCCTTTTGCATTTGATCATCCAAGAAGGGAGAGGAAAGGAGAAAGGGAAAGAGGAAAGAAAAAGATGGAAATATGGGAAGAGAGCAAGGAAGGAAAAAGAAGGAAGGAGGGGAAGGAAGAAGAAAGGTGAATGAAGAGGGAAGGGAAAAGGAGAAAAGGAGGGAGGGCGGGAGGAAGGGAAGGAAGGAAGGAAGGAAGGAAGGAAGGAAGGAAGGAAGGAAGGAAGGAAGGAAGGAAGGGAGGAGATTATAATGAGAGGGAGAGAGGGTCCGAGGGAAGTACTGTCTTAGCACTTGGCCACCACAGGTGCCCCCTATACGAGTGACGTTGAGCTGGCCACACCCACCCTGACCATGCCCACTCTGACCCCCTGAGGTCAAACACAACCCTGATGCAGCCCTCAATGAAATTGAGTTTGACACCCCTGCTCTAGGACACCTGAGTTCATCACAAATGGAATGGACAGTGAAGCACATCTAATTTTTGCACACCTTGCTACTGCTGTTGTTTGCTGTCAGCATAAGGGGTAAAATTCTAGTTCAGTTATTATTTTTGCCTATCTAATTTCATGGGCTCAGGCTGAGATGAAGGATGTATGGCAAAGTAAAAAAAAGCTAAGTCATATTTATACTATCGTGAGATAAAGTGGGAAAAGACCTAAAGACTGACCAACCCATTTCACATCTGGATTTTCAAATTGGAAAGTGGCTTTATATTTCTCTTGTAGTGATGCTGACTAAGAATGTTGCTTATTGAGATAATAGTCAGAAAAATGACAAACATATACAGCATTTTATTTAACCATTAACTTTAAAAAAAGAATAATTCAGATTTGGAATATATTGCAAAAGAATGAGGAGAGTGATGGAATGGGATAGGAAAGTAATTAAAAGTTAGATGCACAGAGCTTTTTTAAAGCAGGGATTGATTCATTTAATTTATGAAATTGAAATTATGTGGCTCTGGGGTGGTATACAAAACATAGCTTGCTACTTCTCCAAAAGGCTGTATGCAAGGGAAAATAATTTTATTCCATCATGTTTTTGGCTTTAGCTGAAGCCAAATGATGATGTTTTTACTATTTTGATAAGAATCTTTAAAATCCATTGTATTGTTTGAATTGCATTGTTACTGTTTTATAATTCATTGCCATAGTCCAGTGGGAGTACATCATCCTAGAAATGCTGCAAATATATATTTAAATCTCCTTGCCAGAATGCTGCATATTCAGTTCCCTGATTATAATTCCATTCAGAGCTACATTACATTCAAGACTGACAGTTTTGCACACATCAGTAAATTCCTGAAAAACAATTTATGGTGGCATCTAGAAAACATGGTTCTTTTATGTGAAGGATTTTAGATCATATAATGAGCTATTGGCAAGGAGTGATTTATGCAGGAATTAGAAGGATTTACTGCACGGTAAATGGTCGTTCAAATAGGTCCACAATCTGTTATTTTTTTTTTATTCAGGCATTTCCTCTTTATAAATAATAGATGGATTCCTTCATATTGATCAGAAAGCCAATCACATTAAACAACATTGTTGCATTTCAGTGGTAGAGGCTGAGTATACCATTCAGTATGTGGAATAAAAACATTTCAGAAAGTGAAAAAAAGATTTACCTGGACATGAGATCTTATCTAATATATTGATCTTGAAGAACATAAATCTGAATCTTTTTTTGCATCCCCTTGACCATCATAGGTTAAGCATAACTCTGTAATATATAGAGATTTCATGTAAACTTTAACCATAGCCTGCGACAACAAGATAAAGCTCTTGCCCTGCATTCAGGATTCTGATGCCCAAAATCCTTAGATAAAAAGATCAAGGTTCAAACAATGAGGGGGGGGGCAATATCTGCACCTAAGACAACTCAGCTTGGATCATCAGAGGCATTTAAAAGAAAAAAACTCCTTTTTTTCTTTTAAATGCCTCTGACGATCCAAGCTGAGTTGCCTGATCAGCAGAGGTTTTTTAAAAAAGCCTCTGCTGATCATGCAACTCAGCTGGGATCATCAGAGCCTTTTGAAAGCATTTTTTTACAACCTCTTCACCAAAGAGGTTGTAGAAAAAATGGTTTTAAAAGTAAAAAAAAAAATGGCCACGCCCACCTAGTCACATTAACCCCCCAAGCCACGCCCACAGAACCGGTAGTAACAAATTTTGGATTTCACCGCTGATATATGTTTATTTGTATATTTATATATAAATATTAACTGATATATAGCAGCTTTCTACTGAAAGTTGCCTTGAAGAAACTGGGAGAGGGGGAGAATCAGATATAATTTCTCAAAGCATCTTTATGGATCATCAAATTATTGTGTTTGAAGATAGTGCACTGAATATCTTGAAATTTCATGTCATCTTTAAAAAACTGTTCATGGGTAAATATCATTCACAGAAATTGGTTTTTGATTAGTAAACCAGAAGTATTGATATAACTTTTCACCAATGCTATTTACAAATGCTCTGATGAAAGAAGAAAAGTAAGCCAGTTGCAGTAAATCTTCCACGTAATGGATTTTAGTTTAGCATACCAGGATTTTACTACAATATCAAGTCTTATCTATAATTATGTGAGAGTAAATTGGATTAAATATTCTGGAGTAAGCATATATATCAAAGAGGGGAAAATGACATTGCCATAGGTCTATACTATATGTCACCCAACCAAACAGAGGAAGTAGATGAAATTTTTGCTAGTCAGCTAACTAAAGTATGTAGGAAGCACATCACAATAGTAATGGGGGATTTTAATTACCCAGGCATCAACTGGGAGACAAACTCTGCACCAATTGGAAGATCCAACAGGTTTCTAACAAACCTAGCAGACAACTTTGTTTCCCAAAAAGTAGAGAAGGGAACAATGGGAACAGCCATATTGGGCTTAATTCTCACTAACAGGGATGAAATGATAGAAGGTGTTGAAGCTACAGGAACTTTGGGGGCAAGTGATCATTCAATACTGGAATTCAACATTATGCAAACACAAGTAGTAGAACAAAGTCAAACTTGAGTCTTGGACTTTAAGAAAGCTAATTTCAATAAACTTAGAGGATTCCATGGATGAGAATCCTCAAGGGGAAAACAACTCAAGAAGCTTGGGAAATTTGGAAAAATGAGATTATAAAAGCTCAGTCTAGCACAATACCAATGAAGAAGAAAAATAATAGCTCTCAAAAGAAACCAGCATGGCTGCATAAAGAACTCTCTGACAAATTGAAAGACAAAAAGGACAAGTATAAAAAGTGGAAAGAGGGGCAGATAACTAAGGCAGAATATCAGCAAATAGCCTATAAAGATGAAGTGAGGAAAGCTAAGGCTCACAATGAACAAAGGCTTGCGACAAAAGTAAAAAATAACAAAAAAAGCTTCTTCCAACATGTTAAAAACAAGAAAAAAGTCAAGAAAACAATTGGCCCATTGCTGGGAGAAAGTGACAAAGAAGGTGACAAGCAACAGGGAGAAAGCAGAACTACTTACTGTAACTCGTTTTTTTCATTTGTCTTTACACAAACGGAAAAAACAATCCAACCTATCAAAAACACACTACAAAAAACAGATTAGGAACAAAAGTTAAAATAGGGAAGAAAATGGTAAGTGAAGACCTGTCTACCCTAGACGAGTTCAAATCACCAGGACCAGATGGATTACATCCCAGGGTTCTGAAGGAACTGGCAGATGAGATCTCAGAACCACTGAACTATATCTTTCAAAGATCCTGGAGCATCAGGGAACTGCCAGAGGACTGGAAAAGAGCTGATGTAGTTCCCATCTTCAAAAAAAAGGGGGGGAAATAGATCCAGAAAATTACAGACCTATCAGCCTGATCTCAATACCAGGGAAGATTCTGGAAAAGATAATCAAGCAACGAATCACCAAACACCTAGAAGCAAACCAAGTAATAATCAAAAGCCAACATGGGTTTGTCAAAATCATATCATGCCAGACTAATCTTATTGCATTCTTTGACAAAGTGACAAAATTAGTGGACCAGGGGAATACTGTCAATATAATTTACTTGAACTTCAATAAAGCATTTGACAAAATAGACCATAACCTACTACTAGATAAAGTAGAAAACTGTGGGTTAGACAGCATCACCACCAAATGGATTCATAACTGGCTGACCAACCACACTCAACGTGTAGTCCTCAATGGAACTGCATCTACATGGAGGGAAGTATGCAGTGGAGTACACCAGGTCTCTGTTATAGGCCCAGTGCTCTTCAACATCTTCATCAATGACTTGGATAAGGGGATAGATGGGGAACTCATCAAATTTGCAAATCACACCAAGCTGGCAGGAATAGCCAACACTCCAGAAGATAGGCTCAAGATACAGAAGGATCTTGACAGACTTGAACATTGGGCGCTATCTAACAAAATGAAACTCAACAATGAAAAAAGTAAGGTTCTACATTTAGGGAAGAAAAACAAAATGCACAGGTACCGTATATGTGGTACCTTGCTCAATAGTAGTAACTGTGAGAGGGATCTTGGAGTCCTAGTGGACAACCATTTAAATATGAGCCAGCAGTATGCAGCAGCTGCCAAAAAAGCCAATACAGTTCTGGGCTGCATAAGCAGAGGGATAGAATCAAGGTCATGTGAAGTGTTAATACCACATTATAATGCCTTGGTAAGGCCACACTTGGAATATTGCATTCAGTTTTGGTCACCACGATGTAAAAAAGATATGAAGACTTTAGAAAGAGTGCAGAGAAGAGCAATAAAGCTCTTCTCATTATTCATTATTAGAGCAATAATGATTAGAGGACTGGAGGCTAAAACATATGAAGAACGGTTGCAGGAACTGGGTATGCCTAGATTAATGAAAAGAAGGACTAGGGGAGACATGATAGCAGTGTTCCAATATCTCAGGAGTTGCCACAAAGAAGGAGTCAAACTATTCTTCAAAGCACCTGAGGGTATTACAAGAAGCAATAGGTGGAAACTAATCAAGGAGAGAAGCAATTTAGAACTAAGGAGAAATTTCCTGACAGTTAGAACAAATTAATAAGTGGAACAACTTGCCTCCAGAAGTTGTGAATGCCCCAACACTGGAAATTTTTAAGATGATGTTGGATAACCATTTGTCTGAAGTTGTGTAGGGTTTCCTGCCTGGGCAGGGAGTTGGACTAGAAGACCTCCAAGGTCCCTTCCAACTCTGTTATTCTATTTCCATTTCTAAGTTCTAGTTTCATGGAGTGAAATTAATGAATATATGCAGGGAGGTGTAGATGTTGATTTAATTATAAGTAAATGCCTAAAATAATTTCAAAGAGCATGGCTTGATGCGAACCGGTAGTAAAGGTAAGTAGAACCCACCCCTGGTATACTGTGAATATTCTCTGCAGAATTTCAATAGATGAAGGAAGGAAACATACTTTTTTTGTTATAGAAACAACATATATTGTCTTTACTTAACGCGTCTTCATATAATTAGTTGTAACATATGAGTGTATCATCATAGGCTTTCAACTATGCAGGAAGTTTCACTTCCATAGAAAGCTTCTTAAAATGTTGGTTAATCTCTTGCTTAAAAATATTAAAAAATGGAACAGTTAGTCAAAGGGGCCTATTTGGTTTTGCATTGAACACAGAAGAACACCCTTTTTATTCAAAATAAAAATTCTGATAATAAGCACACCCAAGGCAATAAAATACCTGCATAATTGTTTTATAAGACTAACTTGTGAAAAAAAAATGCTTTGAAAAGTGGCTAACCATGCTTTTATAATTCAGGTTAAAAATGGTTAGATGAATGGGAAGAGTAAAGAGGATAGCAGCACGAACTGAATCAGAGGTGGGTTTCAGCAGGTTCTGACCAGTTCTGGAGAACCAGTAGCGGAAATTTAGTGTAGTTCGGAGAACCGGTAGTAAAAATTCTGACTAGCCCCACCCCCATCCATTCTCTGCCTCCTGAGTCCCAGCTGATTGGGAGGAAATGGGGATTTTGCAGTATCCTTCCCCTGGAGTTTAGGTTTAGGTTTAGGTTTTATTTGATTTGTATACCGCCCTACTCCCGAAGGACTCAGGGCGGTGAACAGCCAACAATAAAATACATAAATACACAAAATTTAAAAACCCGATAAAATCAAATTAAACTTTTTGGCCCAGACAAATTAAAATACCCCAATAATTTAAAAACAGATTAAAATTTACATATTTTAAAAAGGGAAGAGATCAGGCCAAGCCCGCTTGATGGAATAAAAAGGTCTTCACAGCACGGCGGAAGGAACGCAGATCCGGGATCCTCCGTATCTCCGGGGGGAGCTCATTCCAGATGGTTGGTGCCCCCACAGAGAAGGCTCTCCCCCTAGGGGCCGCCAATCGACACTGTTTGGCTGACGGCACCCGGAGGAGTCCCTCTCTATGAGAGCGTACTGGCCGGTGGGAGGCTATTGGTGGTAGTAGGCGGTCCCGTAAATAACGAGGTCCTAAGCCATGGAGCGCTTTAAAGGTGGTAACCAAAACCTTGAAGCGCACCCGGAAGACCACCAGGAGCCAGTGCAGCTCGCGCAGGAGAGGTGTTACATGGGAGCGCCATGTCGCTCCCATTACCACCCGCGCGGCCGCACTCTGCGCCAGTTGGAGCCTCCGGGTGCTCCTCAAGGGGAGCCCCATGTAGAGAGCATTACAATAGTCCAGGCGGGAGGTGACGAGGGCATGAGTGACCGTGCGTAATGAGTCCCGATCCAGAAAGGGACGCAACTGGCGAATCAGGCGGACCTGATAAAAAATCCTCCCAGTCACGGCCGTCAAGTGCTCTTCTAAAGACAGCCGTGAATCCAGGAGGACGCCCAAGTTGCGAGCCCTCTCCGTGGGGGCCAATGATTCGCCCCCAATAGTCAGTGATGGCGTCAACTGGCTATATCGGGACGTCGGAAACCACAGCCACTCGGTCTTGGATGGGTTGAGCCTGAGCCTGTTCCTCCCCATCCAGATCCGTACGGCCTCCAGGCACCGGGACATCACTTCAAGGGCATCGTTGGGGTGGGGTGGTAATGAAGATTTTACAGTATCCTTCCCCTGCCATGCCCACCAAGCCACGCCCACCAAACCACACCCACAGAACTGGTAGTAAAAAATTTTGAAACCCACCACTGAACTGAATGCAAAAGCAATTGGGAAGGTGGTAAGGAGGATGCATTGCATTTGAATCCTGTCTTTTCAGTAGCCCTATTTGGTTGCTGCTCTACTGTTTGGATGTCATCCCAAGCCTTTCCTTGAAAGCCTTTCTTGAAAGTAATTGCAGCTCTACTATTGGACAATAACAAGGATGTACAGAATGACCTGGGGTGAAACACAAGCACAGCAATTGTTATTTAATTGATCAGCTAAAGTAGCATTTTGTCAAAGAAGGTTCTTGTCAAATTCACTTAGCTGCCAAAATATCTTGGCTTGCCAAATGGGGGGAAGAAGTTATTTGCTTCTAAGGCAATAAAATGGTACTGATGATGCTATCTAGTTTGGTAATGAAATGTCTGCAAGAAAACCAAGGATCCACAAGAAAATATACATGGATAACTCAGAGTCACCTCGAACCACAAGATGAGTGGCATATACATTGAATAAATAAATATATAACTACAAAAATAATATAAAACACAATACTTTGTGCATGTGATATTTGCTTCCAGTATATGGTGGTACCTTACAAAACACTAGGACTCAGGAGCAAGATGTATTAAAAGGGAGTCGGTTTGGTCTAGTGCTGTCTGGCTTGGCGGCCCAGTGGGGATAGAGAGGGATAGTTCCTTGCAAGCAGCAGTTGGGTGGCTGCAAGCTTATGCAACTCCATTTGTGTGATTGCCAGGCACGCACATTCTCCGCTTGCTCGAGAGGACCTTTGCGTGTGAGGGCAACTGAGGGGAGCTTTGTGTATGAGGCAATGTAGGCTGGTGACCCCCAGGGGGAGGGCCTTCTCGTTGGGGGCTCCCACCCTCTGGAATCAGTTGCCCCTGGAGATAAGGAGAATCCATGACCTCAATGCCTTCCGTCGTTCCCTTAAAACCAATCTTTTCCAGCAAGCCAGGTTGGCTTAAGAAGAAATTTTTAAATTCTTTTAATCAGTCTGTGATTTCTTAACTTTCGAGCCAAAATTTATATATATTTTTAAATGTTTTTTTAATATTTGTATTCTATGTTTTTTATCTTGGCTGTACACCGCCCTGAGTCCTCAGGGAGAAGGGCGGTATATAAATTGGAAATTAAATTAAATTAAATTAAATGGCAGCTGCTTGCACAAGGGAAGGTCTACATGAGGGCAAGTTGCTACTGCTTGCACTAGGGGAGATTCATGCGTGACTGCAAGCGGCTGCCACTTGCCCAAGGGGAGCTTCGCACTCTGTTTGCACAGCCCAATTTGGAACAGTAGTGGGTCAGAGCCCAGGGGTTGGGGATTCCTGGTCTCATGGTTACAAAACAAGCTAGAAACCAGGACCACAACACCACTAGTTAAAGAAGACAGATAACTAAAGGGAAAAAGTATTAGAAACTTGAAATAGGAGTTGATCTACTGGCTTGTCCTGGAGCCTGACATCATGGGCTTAGAGAGAGTGACTGACCCAAGGTTACCAAGCCAGCTTTCATGCCTAAAGCAGACTTGAACTCACAGTCTGCTGGCGGGGAAGGCAGGTAAGATAAGTGCATTTTAATCACTGCATCAAATTGAACCAGACTACACAATTTATGCTGGCACAAAATCCGGAAAATGCTACTTTTGAGGCATAGCAGAAAAAGACAGTTGCTCTCCTGTGAGCTGAGATGGATAGAAGACTACGTGATGTGTTTCTGCCTTTAAAAAATGTTAATGGCCACCCATGATCTATATGATCAGCAACCTGATCATATAGATCATGGGTGTCAAACTTGCGGCGTCACGTTGCCGTCATGTGTCATTTCATGAAGTTTTTCCACTTTGCAGAGCTGGGATGGGCGTGGCCTGTGTGTGAGACACATCTGACCTGTAGACCACCAGTTTGACAACCCTGATGTAGATCAGATCCTTAGGCACTGAATATAAATACACATAAATAAATCATTACTAGAGTTGGGAGTGGTTCCTCAAACAGACAAGAATATCTTCCCAACACTGCTGATTAAGAGCATTTCTACAGTAACATTTTTAACATTAACGTTCAGTTAACATCTGTACTCTCTTTTGTTCTTTTGGGGATTTTCCTTTGTTTTTTTTTTACATTTTAATAATCTCTTTTTATATGTTTATTGTTTTAATTAGTTATTGTACGCAACCCACAGTTACGTTTTGTGAAATGGGTAACCATGTAAATAAATAAATATTTTTCAACACTTTGGGATTAATTCTGGATCTTATTGAACCCATGATGTCTGTTTTTAGAATTGAGGCAATTCATTTTTGACTCTGCTCTGTTGTATTTCAAATTGCAGCAAAGCTGATAGTTTCTTTTAGCTTACTACATATACAGAATAACAGAGTAGGAAGGGACCTTGGAGGTCTTCTAGTCCAAGCCCCTGCCTAGGCAGGAAACCCTGCACCACTTCAGACTAATGGTTATCCAACATCTTCTTAAAAGTTTCCAGTGTTGGAGCATTCACAACTTCTGGAGGCAAGTTGTTCCACTGATTAATTGTTCTAACTGTCTGGAAATTTCTCCTTAGAGAAATTTCTCCATATGGATGATCTGTTTTCACATTGATGGGAATTTTTGCTTTATCCTGTCCCAAACCTCCTAAATTCAAGCAAGCCATTGTTCCAGCTCCCAAGAACATTCATTTTCCTGTAACTTGTTTAGTGAATATGATTTATCTGCTAATATATATTTATTTTATCTTTTGGGCACATTAAAATTGAGTTACTACTTTTGTAGAGTCTCTGGAGAGTGTACCTAAACTTCTGTTTTATACTATAAAAAATAACTTGAATATGCTGATTATGTTTTATGTTTTATTTGATTTGTATACCGCCCTACTCCCGAAGGACTCAGGGCAGTGAACAACCACAAGATATGTTGTGCTAACATGTTGGTGTCAACTTTGTGATGCTCTGCCCTTAAACTGTCTTTTAGGCCTTCCAGTATTACACCCATTGCCACTGACTCCATCTATCTTATAACTGGTTGCCATCTTCTTTTCATTCTTTTCACCTTTCTCATCATTAGCACCTTCTCTAGGGAGCTAGGTTTTCACATAAAGTAGGATAATTTAAGCCAGGTCATTTATGCTTTGAGTGAGAACTCTGGGTAGATTTGTTCAATGGTCTGTTGTTGGTTTTTTTTTTTTTTTTTTTTTTTTTTTGTTATTGGCTATCCACAATATTATTTTCTAACACCAATGGTCAAAACCATACATATTATTCTTACCCAACTTCTTCAAAAATTCAACTTTTGTCTCCATAGAGTGTCATTGTGAATACAATTTCTTGCAATGTTCTGATCTTTGTAAATATAAATTTACATGAATATGTATGTATATACAGTATATATGTATGCATGCATAAAATCTTACAGCTTGGAATATCTTTTCCAAGAACTTTATGGCTATTCTGCCAAGTGCCCGTCTGCAGGATATTTTGATACTGCTTGTTTTTTTTTCACTGATAATGTTTGATCTGAAAGGAAAAATCTACTCAGTATCATTTCATCCATCATTTCAATATCTTTTCCAATTCAATGGGTGGTTGTAGTTATACCAATTGTCGTTAGTTGGTCTTCTTTATATTTAATTTTAGTCTCATTTGTTCACTATGGTCCTTGACTTTTATTAGTAGAGTTTTAAGCTTCTTTGTATTTTTGGGTTGTTGTCATGAACATAGCACAGATAATTGATGTTTGTCATTAAATTTAAAACCACACTCTCTTCCAAATGAGCTTTCTTAATATATATTCAGCATATAGGTTGAACAAATAAGAGAGAGTATATAGCATTAGCAGCCTTATCTTATTATTTTACTGTATCCATGCATATTTCAACTAATATTTTTAGTTTCCTTAGTGATTATGAGGGAAAGTATCTTCACTATGATTCAATATCCAGAGACACATAGTTTTGTCCCTATAAAAAGAATATTATCTCATCCAGGGATAAAAACCACTATGACTTCCATATTATAAAATGTATCATTCCAGCTTGAAATAGTTACTATAGAGCATAGTTCTCCAGGTTAGTTCTTTGGGAATGTGTTTGAATGCCAACGGTCAGATTTCCCATACTTTCTAAGTGCTGCAATTTCAACAAATGTAAACAAGTATAAAATGGATCATTTTACCATGAAAAACACAACCTTCACCTTTATAGTAATGAGATTTTTGTTCGGAATAACTAAGCAAGACATTGGCCTGTAGTCTCAGTGGACAACTCAATTAGAATGTCAATCCAGTGTGCAACTGACATAAAAATGGAAAAATTCATGTTTGGTATCTTAGAAAGGGAATTGAAAAAGAATAGCATAATGCCATTATATAAACCTATAAGAGGATAGACAGATAGATAAATAGATAGATATATAGATAGACAGATAGATAGATAGATAGATAATGTGTATATATGTGTGTGTGTGTGTGTGTATATGTGTGTATGTATATGTATATATATATGTATATGTATATGTATATACCCTGTTTTCCCAAAAATATGACCTACCCTGAAAGTAAGTCCTAGCTTGATTTTTACACGTGCGCCCAATATAAGCCATACCCCCAAAATAAGTCCTAAATAAGTTCCTGAAGGCCTCTGACAGTGAAAAGGAGGTCAGGAGTGACACGCACAAGTGAGATTAGTCAGTGGATGACATCCCCCGAAAATAAGACCTGGTGCCTTTTTTGGTAGCAAAAAAAAATATAAGACAGGGTCTTATTTTTGGGGAAACACGGTATATGTATGTATATATATGTGTGTATGTATGTGTCTGTATATATGTATGTATGTATGTATATGTGTGTATGTGTACGTGTATGGAGGGGGGGAGACAATTATAATCACTGCATCTTAAAAAGAAAAGTATAAAATATAAAATAGGTCAGTGATGGAATAATTCTCCTGAAAGGAAAGACTACAGAAATCAAGGCCCTTTAGGTTGGACTGAAGGAGAAAAAAGGGAGGCATGATAAAGGTATTTAAAATCACAAGCATTATTTGTTAGATGGATCAAAAGAAATTCTCAGTGTGTTAGAACTGAAAGTCATCCATTGAAACAAAACATAGTGAAATTCAGGACATGTGGTCAATGGATACCCCCCAATAGCTACTAATATGAATGGTTGTTTATAGGAGTACATATTAACCATAAAATATATTTTAAGTTAGAATAAACATTTGCATTTTGGAAGTTCTGATGAACAGTTTTCTTTTAGCTGTAGACTTGGGGAGGGGGGACTAATATTTTGAATGTTTTGAATTTTGGCTAAAATAACATTTTAGGGGTGCTAAGAAATTTTTTACAGATGAATGGTTCCAGGCTGGGATAAAACAACCCAAATTCAAACTGGAAAGTTTAAGTATAGAAATTAAGAGGATATCTTTAAATTATTCAACCATTAATTGATATTATTTTTGTCATTGTCATTTTTTCCTAGAGTGTATTTATGTCTTAAGGAGGAATTGCCATGTATATGTATAGATGTGATATTGTGTCATGGAACATCTACTACTATTATATTGGCATATTATTCCATATTGAATAAGAAGTTGTAATCTTTTATAGAGAGATTGGATAAAGAACTAAAGCCCCAGCCCACAGATGCATTTAGCTATTGTTTTAGTTCAATACCTAATAAAGAGAACTGGATGGACCAAAATTTCATTAAGGTGGTACTTTGTTTTTAGCTGAAGAAATGACAAAACGAAGGAAATTTTGTTGTAATTTAATTTTCAGAATTTAAACTGCAGAGTGAGTTCCAATCAGAGATGAAATTCAGGTTCAGAGAAAAAGAGAGACATGCTCTAATTTATGTATTTTTTTAAAAAAATGTGTTATTTAACCTCATAACATGAAACATTATAAAATGTAAGGATGTAATTAATATTCAAACTGATTTATACAGTTTAATTCATTCTGGTAATTACTGTGCTTTGCTTGTAGGTTGTTTATAAAAACAATGATGTAAGACTAGAATTGTCTCGACTGGCCAAACAAGGAGATCCTAAGATGAAGATCCATGGTGTCGTGGCATTTAAGTGTGAAAATGTGGCAACCTTGGATCCAATCACTTTTGAAACACCAGAATCCTTTATTTCTTTGCCTAAATGGAATGCCAAAAAAACAGGCTCAATATCCTTTGACTTTCGCACTACTGAGCCCAATGGGCTGATTCTCTTCAGCCACGGCAAACCACGACATCAGAAAGATGCAAAACATCCACAAATGGTTAAAGTTGACTTCTTTGCCATTGAAATGCTTGATGGGCACCTCTACCTGCTTTTAGACATGGGATCTGGAACAATTAAAATAAAAGCTTTGCAGAAAAAGGTGAATGATGGAGAGTGGTACCATGTTGACTTTCAAAGAGACGGACGATCTGGTAAGTTTTGACAAAAATGCTCATGAACTTTAAATCCTTCAAAGTATAAAAAATACAAGAGAAAAATGTGTATTCAGTATTATTCTAGAACAACAAAGCAATTTATATTTTGAAATATTTAATTAGTATTTTGAATGGTCTTCCTGAATAAATTGGAAAGTTTGAACAGTACTCAGCAGATAATAAAATGATGCTTATTTTGTGAGTATTTTCAGTAATTATTAGGAAACGTAATTCTCATATACTGCCCCAACACAAAAGAGTTATGGAGAATAATATAAAAATAATAAAAATAACAACAACATAAAAGACCTGTGAACTATTAGTATCCTTTACATCACACATAAAATGATTCCATTTTTCTTCAGGTACAGAATTGATGCATTAGTAGTTGTACACTACTCATATTTTTTTTTCAAAAAACTTAACTTTGTTGAAAAATAAATGATCAATGAACAATTGGCACTGACTGATTCATAATGCATCAAGGAAATGCATCTATATATGAATAAAACATTAGAAAACATCATTGGTGTAATTGTATGTATCATAAAATACAGTTACATTTTGATTTCTGTTAGTTGTACTATTAAGTTCTTCATATATTGTATGGATTAATCTCTGCTGAGGAAAAAAGAATCAATTCAGAGTTAAATCAGATTTTCATGGGAATAGTTTTCCTCAACAAAATATTGCATTATCAGATGTGCACAATTTATTTTGTGGAATTCTTCTACTAAAATATAACCAGTAAAAATAAAATAGCACATAAATTTTACATCTAGGCTTTCCACACTTCTTGGTGTATCAGTTTTCTAGGGAAGAAAAAGGTACAACTGGAGAAATGCTAATATATGGATATGGTTTGTTTATGGTGTGGCTGTGTAACTTGTTTGATTCCAAGCAACTGGACAAATGCTGTTAATATTCTCTTTTACTAAGAGAAAGTAATCAATAAATAGGAAACACTCCATATTAAGTGTGGCTGGGAAGCTGCTTGGAAGAATTTTCAGTAAAATGATGACAATGAGCAAAACTTAGGAAAACCAGTGTAATTTCATGCCACACAGGAGGTGCACAGATAGAATTTTAGTTCTTCAGCAAGACAATGAGAAATACATGAATATGAAAGAAGGTTTACTGCATATTTGTAGGTTTAGAGTAAGTACGTTATAAAGTGAATAGGCTTGAATTATGAAGCTTTTTGTATGAATATGGAGTTGAAGGCTGGTTGCAAAAGACAATCACTGAAATATATAGAAGAAAGCAATGAGTGAAAATAAATGGAATGCTTAGTGAATATTTCATTATTGATCAAGGTATAAGAAACAATTTTGTGGTTGTTCAATACATTTAACATTTAGATACATTGGTTTTTTTAATGAATTTATGGATAATGTGTAAGGGATGCTTGTGGTGATATTAGAAGTGTGTTGGTTGGGAGTATGGATGTATATACATATTTGTATGCAGAATAAACTGAGAACAAAAAATATGGTTAATATTTGGTTGTATGATGGAATAAGGATCTGAAAAGTAGTTATTAAAAATTAAAGCAAAAAGTGAGTGAAGAATTATAAATTATATATAAATTTTGGGAAAAAAAACAAAGATAGGTGAAATATGTGCACTTCAAGGTCTTGATTACCACCTTTAGAGCGCTCCCTGGCTTAGGACCGGGGTATCTACGAGACCGCCTTCTGCCACCAATAGCCTCTCACCGACCAGTACGCTCCCATAGAGAGGGTCTTCTCAGAGTGCCGTCAGTCAAACAATGTAGACTGGCGGGCCCCAGGGGGAGAGCCTTCTCTGTGGGGGCACCTGCCATCTGGAACGAGCTCCCCCCAGAGATACGGAGGATCCCAGATCTGCACACTTTTCACCGCGCCCTCGAAACATTCTTATTCCAGCAGGCTGGTCTGGCCTAACCTCCCTTTTAATTGTTTTTAAATTGGTTTTATAATTGGGGTGTTTTAAATCTGGCCAATGTATTTAATGTATTTTAAAGGGTTTTTAACATTTGTATTATGTATATTTTACTTTCTGGCTGTTCACCACCCTGAGTCCTTCGGGAGTAAGGCGGTATATAAATTTAATTATAAATAAATAAATAAATAAATAAAAATATTGTTCCTTACAGATAAAGCCTTTATTTATTAAGTGTACCTTGGATTCAACTTTGACATGAAACTAAAAGGAACTTATCATATTGCAAGGAATGTTCTATTATACTATAGAATTTAAGCCACCCAGAATCATTTAGTTGAATTCGGTAGCTACAGAAATTGATTGATTGATTAATGGAATGAATGAATGAATGAATGAATGAATGAATGAATGAATGAATGTTATTTATCATAATGTCTATAGGTTCTGCCTGTGGTAAATAATAAGATTTTCACATATCTTAGAGAAATGTTTCTTAAAGAGGAGAAATGATACATAAATGCTAAGGTACGATAGAATTGCAAAAACAAATACATGTAAGAAGAGTGAAAGAATTGAGATGAATAGAAGATCAGGAAAGTTGTAGTTGAATGAAGTTGATGAGATCCTGGAAAAGACAGCTCAGAAGTGTTTTTTTTTTTTTTAAAGACAATATATAAAGCACTCTATAGATGTAGTGGAAGCCAAAATGGTTTGCAAAAATAATTAAGTTAAGGAGATATATAATGAATTGTGTTAAAGTAAGTCTTCCTATTTCTTATTCCCTTTTCTACTACATAAAACTTCTTATCCTGGAAGAGAATAGTGTAGTAGCTATGGATGTGTATATGTTTAAACTTTCATGTTCACTGAAAATTACTTTCAAGGGCTGCTATTTAACTTCCTAAGGAAAAGATACTAGCTTCTTGGGTTATATTCTTCTACTTTTACTTGATTTTTATTTTTTAGAGTGTAAAGACAAAGCCTATATTATATTTCAGTTTATGAGTGTCAGGAAATTTTAGTCATTTTATTAAAAAACAGTAAAAACAAAAAAAAATACCATATTTACAGACTTCAGGAATTGCTCACTGCTGATTTCCCTATGCAAAATCTCAGGAGCAAAGATATTGTTTTCTGCTAACATGAAATGTCAGAAGGAGGAGATGGAGGAGGGGGGGAGGAGGAGGAGGAGGAGGAGGAGGAGGAGGGGAAGAGGAGGAAGAAGAAGAAAACACCATTGCCTTGTTCAGGTTCTGCATCAACAAAAACTGCAAAAAGAAAAAAAAACCATACAAAAACTCAGAAATTTGACACTGTGTAGCTGGTCCAATGAGCAAGATAAGGCAAAACTGATAAAACATTTACTACTTAAATAGTCTTTTAAATACTTAAAGCTAGCATTTCTCTTGCAGGACCTTAAGTGGTCTCAATGACACTGCAAGTGAAACAAATAGAAAGCAGCAAATAAAAAACAGCACCATAGGAAATTTGTTCCAAAAGAGTTATCAATTTGAACCGTCATGTGGAAGTAACTTTATTGAGATGAAACTTTTATTGGACCAGATATAAAAGATCTGATTTAACTTGACATTGGTCCACAAAATACTACATTCCATAAAAATGTAGAAAGTTATAAGATTGTGTGTATGGATTTTAGTGTTACCTTTTTGGGGGAAATAATAGGCAGCCTTATCAGGATCATAGATGTTAGTATATATTATTTTCCAATGTACACATTATTTAAAAGTAATATTAAAAGGGCTTATTTTTTTAAGTCTTCAGCTTATCTCACCATTGACTGGCTTTCCAGCCGAAGTGCAAAACAAGAAATACATGGAAATGTTAGAAATCAATTTTGTTTTCATCTCACTGCAGTTATTTTGCTTGAATCTGAAACTACAGGTAATTGGAAATAGTTTCTCTGAACAAGTTAGGATTAAACCAGATTGGTTACAAGAAACTTAATTTGTTTCAGATGAAGCAACAAAGTGCAGTTAGTCACAAATGGAAACATGCTCAGCATCCTATCTTCATTTCAGTAGTGGGTTCCACTTACCTTTGCTACCGGTTCGGAACTGGGGCGAACCAGTAGAAACCCACCACTGCTTCATTTACAACTTGTAAGCTGTTTAGTGACTGATTCTACCAGTGTAGTAAGGAAAAGGACGCTACTCAGCAGCCAAAGTAAGCCATCCCTCCCCTTCTTGCTTCTGTTGCAGTACAGTGGTAGATAGTGGAAATGCTAATGACTGTCAGATGAGCAATTGAAGAGGGACAATTCAGACAAAAGTGGCATCTTAACAGAGCTGATACTGTCCCTATTTCCTTTCATTTCCTCTGCTATTGCCTGATGTAATGTTGCTGCCAAGTCTCAGTTTTACAAAGCAGACTTGTTAAAATGAAATTGCTGAGATAATGAATATAATTGAAGAGGCTCATTAACTCATACCTATGGGAAATGTTTGTCTGTTGCTACAGTGCCAACCTTGCAGGTAAAGCAGAGAGGAGGAGGTGAGAAAGTAAGAGGCTGGAAATCCCACAAAAGCATTCGGCAAAGCTTTGCTGTCTGTGCCTTTTGCAACCTGTCAAAATAGCAGTAACAATTATGTTATGAGGCTACTTGAGCACTTCAATGTTTTGTTCAACTCTTCAGAATGTGAAAAGAAAAAGGAAGGGAGCCCTTCACAAGGGTTTCCTTAACCAGGCTGCTATTCAAACATCTGGAAAATCATGATTGTGTTTTTGAATCAGACAAGAAATTCAATATGGTCAAATTCTACTTCCACATACCAGTGTAAATCAGACTATATAAACAGTTTGTTTTCACTGCTAAGCCTACATTTAACAGCTAAAATGTCATTGAATTTTTGAATTAAAACCTGAATTCCAGTTTAAGTGCTAGAAATTATAGGGTGGAAGGAGGCTCATGCCTTTTTTTCCCTGAGTATATAATTAGAGGCTTGGAATAATCACAGTCTCAATCAGAGTAGCATTTTCCAGATATCCATTTCATTGTTGGAAGTATTTCTTTCCTTTTCTCTATTCCCTTATGCAATCTAGGAGGGGTTTTTTTTTTATGTCTCTCTGTGTGTGTATGTGTCTATAAGTCTATATGATACTTTCCAATTTATTCAAGTACTTTTCACATTATTCCTGATTCATAGAACCCAGTGGTGGGATTCAAATTTTTTTACTACCGGTTTTGTGGGCGTGGCTTGGTGGCATGGCTTGGTGGGCGTGGCTTGGTGAGCACGGCAGGGGAAGGATACTACAAAATCCCTATTTTCTCCCAATCAGTTGGGACTCAGGAGGCAGAGAATCGATGGGGGTGGGCCAGTCGGGGGTGGGCCAGTCAGAGGTGGTATTTGCCGGTTCTCCGAACTACTCAAAATTTCTTCTACCGGTTCTCCAGAACTGGTCAGAACCTGCTGAATACCACCTCTGATAGAACCCCAAGAAATAGGGGATAGGTGCCCTAACTAAATATAAACAATAAAAAAAAACTTAAGTGATGACCAATCATCATAATGACAAAACAAATAAAACACCAGGTTTTCACTCCTTGGGAGTCAGTTCCCTCTGTGGGTTGAAGTCTGTTATGCCTTGCAAGTATTTACCCATAGTAAGTATGTTTAAAATTTGGGACTATCAAGGTTTTCTTCCAGACATTCTTTCATGGATGAGTAGTTGCAGAGTTGTCCACATTTTAAAATCAGAAATAGGATCACCTACCATGACATCCCAAAAATGTTGCTCCATCTCCATCATTCAGAGAGAGAGAGAGAGAGAGAGAGAGAGAGAGAGAGAGAGAGAGAGAGAGAGAGAATATGAACCTGCTAGTGTGTTATTTGTATTAACACAAATAAAACACTAGCAGATTCTTCCAAACCTACCCCTGCTCTCATGCTTTTCTTTTCTTTCTGAGCAATGCAAAATATCTATGGAAGATAAATGGCTATTTCAATTTTCAAACCACCTGTTCAGATCAGAGTCCTGCTGAGTTCATTGAAGTTTATTTCTAAGTAAAGGATAGTAGGATTGCAATATTCTTAAACAGAATTTAGCAACAGAAACAGTAACAAACAATTGATTGCATTTGCAATTTGGAAGCAATTTCTGAAAAAAGTATATTTGGAAAAACCTTTATTTCACCTCCCGTTGTAACTATTGTTTATAATGCATAAATAAAACACAATCAGGAACAGCAGCCTATTTCTGCACATATCAGAACTTCACTAGAGATAGCTAGGTTCACTCATGAATATCTGCTTTATTCCTAACCACTGCTCAAATACAGGTAGTCCTTCACTTACAACAGTTCATTTAGTGACCATTCAAAGTTACAATGTACTGAAAAAATGATTTATGGCTGTTTTTCACAGTTATGACCTTTTCAGCATCCCCATGATCATGTGATGAAAACTCAGATGCTTGACAACTGTTTCATACTTAAGGCCGCTGTTGTGTCCCAAGGTCACGTGATCCCCTTTTGCAACCTTCTGACAATCAAAGTCAATGGGGAATCCAGATTCATGTAACAACCAGATTGCTAACTCTGGTGATTCAATTAATGGTAGCAAGAAAGTTCGTAAAATGGGGCAAAACTCACTTAGGAACAGAAATGTTGGGCTCAATTGTGGTGGTAAGTTGAGGACTACCTGTAATAAACTCAATTCAAAAGGAATAGCTATTCCTAAACTGAGAATGGGAGGCAATGGCTAATGATAACTGACTAACTCTTCCCCTCATCCCAATAAGGTGTTTAGAAGGCAGAACTTCCTAAATACTAGAACATCGATCTCTTCTGGATGTTGATGTTGGGGGAGAGATTAACAAAGACATAATGACCATCTGTTTATTGAGAGGCAGGAAATTTGAAGGGATGAATGTGTAAGAGGAAGATAAACTGAAATCACTACAGAAAAGGGCCTCCTATCCCCAGCCTTTTCTGCCATTTCAGAAGGATAAATTATATCAAATGTCATTGACAGGACCAGAAGGCCATACTTCCTTTATCTGGGTCCTAAAGAACATCATCTTCCAGACCATCTAGTGTCATTTCTGTCAGAAGCCCAGAAATGAATTGTTAATGGAAGTAGCAGCTTCATTCAAATTTGCTGTAATGTATGTCTCACAACCTTCTTCAACATTTTGAAATTGCCAAGTTGGAGATAAGGCAGAAATTACCTAGAATAGCCAGTTCAGGAGGCAACTTCCAAAGTAACTTGGGACTGTCTTCCCAGAATAGGAACTGCCTCTCCTATACAATCAACTTGGGAAACGATTCTCAACTTCCCTTCACTTCAAAATATTACGGTAAATAGGACCCAGGACGGACAACTCTTTTATAGCTGGCTCAGTTTATTTATTTACTTTTAATTCATTTGGTTTTTTTACCCCACCTTTATTACTTTATAAGTAACTCAAGGCAGCAAATATTCCTTCCTCCTCCTATTTTCCCCACAACAACAACAACAATCCTGTGATGTGAATTGAATTTAGAATGAATGACTGCTATAAAGTCACCCAACCAGCTTTTGTTTATTAATCAAAATTGTATAGCTGCTCATCTTACTAAAAGTAACTCTGGGAAGCATACAACGATCATTTCAGATGTTACTGTATGCTACCTTCTCTGCTGAATGATGTTAGGAATCAGTTGTGCAGCAAATAAATGCATTTATTGTTATCAAGACAGTTTGTCCTTAATGGCTTGCCGATGATAATGCTCCACTATTGGAAAAGTGGGCATTAAATATCCAGAAAAAACTCCCCAGGGAGAAAACAGATAATATAAGATAAACCTAAAGAGAGCAATATGAATTTACTGCATCTGTGCTCAAAAATCTGGATTGCCATTAGATGTAAAAGACAGAGAAAACTGCCATTTAGATTTAGTATACCTAACTGCAACTGTTTATTGATTTCAAATCTCAGTTTTAAGTTTCAGATCATTTATTGATTTCATTTGTTTGGAATTCTATAATTTTTGCTCTGAGGACACTTAAAAACATGGTGATCCTGTGAAATTTGTGATGATTACAAATGCAGATGAAATTTTGACAAAACCCATAACCTGGTGAAAGAAGTTATACACTGGTACAAGTTTGTTGTTGTTGTTGTTGTTGTTGTTGTTGTTGTTGTTGTTTTTGGCAATACCAATTAAATGCAGCAGTAATTTTTTTAAAAAAGGTAAATGTTTAGATTCAGTATAAGGCAGTTAATTTTGCCTAGATACAATTTATAAAAGTATATGTCACTTCTCTCCCTCAAATTATGGTGCTGGAGAAGCCTCTTGAGAGTCCCTTAGACTGCAAAGAGATCACATCAGTCAATCCTGAAGGAAATAAACCCTGACCTAACGAGAAAAGAGAACTCATTGGCAAAGACCCTGATGTTGGGAAAGGAGAAGGGATGGCAGAGGATGTGATGGTTAGATAGCGTTATTAATTCAATGAAAGTAAATTTGAGCAAACTCCGAGAAACAATGGAGAACTGGGGGATCGGGGGGGGGGGGGACCGGCATGCTATGGTCCATGGGGTTACAAAGAGTCGGACACTACTTAGCGACTAAACAACTTTTCCTCAAAGCCTTAGGCATGGCTACGCAAACCCCCGAAGTTCCTTGGAAAATATAAAAAAGTACTCAGATTAACTATATTGCTTTAATTTTAAAGTAAATCAAATGTTTCTATTCTGATCCCAACAATTTGTTTGTCTTGGCTTCACCTCTTTTTTTGTAGCGCATCCCCTAATATAGCATTCAAAGATCAAATGTAGTCCTAAGCCTAAAAAAATAAAAGTATGTTCTGATATACAAGACCTTGTCCCAGATGAATTGCTAGTCCCAGAAAATAATTAATGAGAACTGCATTTTACTGCTGAGCACTTTCTCAGAGCTTAAAAGGACCACTAAGAGCTTTTGATTAACCTGTTGTGCTTTCCCTTTTGTCCTTTAGCACTGCACTGCATTTCTTGCTTTTACATTTTTTCTGGCACTCCCAGAATCCATTATTGATCAAACTCCAGGAGAGCAAGAATAATATGCATGGTGTTATATCTGCATTCTGCAAAATGTTGTGATATGATCCACTAGTAGAGATAGATGCACAAACACAGACACAGACACAGACATCTACATTAAAAGCACGCACAAAAAGTCATCACCCTTATGTCTAACTAAGTATAGATTTTAGATTTCAAAGAGAACTTTAAATTAGTTTATATTCCATTAAAGAAGCATGGTAAATGTTTCCAAGGCTTAAGCTTCCTCCCGTCTAAATGTAGGAACAGAAGAAAGATTGTTGTTTTACTATTAACAGATCCACAAACAATAGACAACTAAATTGTTTCCTGGTAACCATCTCAGTGTGATTATGATGTAGATGGATAAAGGTTTTGAATTATGTATTACTGAGCTGTTACCCTTTGACCCTTTCACATGCAGTATTTGCTCCAATCAGGTACTTGTGAAATGTTGTGGTCTTTTCTCTTTTCTTTTTTCTGATAAGGTAAATCTTTGGTGTAGTCTCCATTTCTGCTGACTTCATAGACACTTCGGTGTATTTTTCTTGGCAACAATGCAGAAGTGGTCCTTGATTACTAATAGGTTGTTTCCCATTATGCTTCTGGTATTTCCTGGAGGCCTCCCATCCAAGCACTAGCCAAGCCTAACTTTACTTAAGTTTTCAGTTTAGACAAGATCAGTGAAGTATTGCTCCTGTTACCTAGTACTTTAAGTAGATGAGCTGAGACTGCAACATTTCCTTTTACTCTTCAGGGCTTTTAGACTCCCTTTCCCCCACCCCCACCCCCCCACACTAACTTTTGTTTTTCTCTGCCTCGCTACCTTCTGGCTTCAATTAAGCCATAACTTTCTCCTTACTTCTACCCACCCACCCCATATATTTCTATTTGGTTGTAGCTGTTGGGAAAGCATCTGTTGCAAAAGGATGGTATTTTGCCATAATCACAGATTTGTATGAGAAATAATAAGCAAAAATAGTGATACTTTGATAAGTAGCTTTTTTTTCTTACACCAATTTTGTTTGCTTGTTTTATTCAAAGTGGCCAAATAAACACATTTCATCATACAGGTAATACTTGACTTACAACCATTCATTTTGTTGACTGTTCGAAGTTGCAAGGTGCTGAAAAAAGTGAAAACAGATTCTTGCACTTATGACTGTTGCAACATCTCCATGATCATATGATTGCTATCTGAGTGTTTGGCAACCAGCTTGCATTTATGATGGTTGCAGTGTCCTAGGATCACATAATTGCCATTGTAACTTTCCCAGCCAGCTTCTGACAAGCAAAGTCAATGAAGAAGCTGGCAAGGAATGTAGCAAGTTATGGTCACATGATGCCTCATTTAATAGCTGCACGGTTTAACACTGAATTTTCCAGTCCAGTTAGGGCCATAAGTCAAGAACTACTTGTATTTTGAAAGCACAGGGGAAGGGATACTAGAAATTATTGTTTCCCTTCTATGTGAGATATAGATGGGGAGATGCTGACTACTCCAAGAGTGGCTGTAGCTTAAGGCACTAAATTGACTGAATGATGATTTTTGCACTCTCCAATTTATGGGCAGGAGGGAAAAATAATTGCCTCATAGTATTCTCTGTCTCTTCTTACCATTTTAAAGTTGGCAGAAATGAAAATGAGTTTACAGAAGGTCTCTAACACTTTAGCAGGATTATGAAATGAATATGGAATTATATGGAACGTGCCTTTTATATATTAAAAGTGCCTATTTATATATAGAATTATATTGTATTTCATGGTTCATGGCTAAAACTCAGACTTTTTCTAGGAGAATGAAAAAGAGCTGGAGACAAATGGCTTTCAAAATTCTCCATCAAATTTGTAGGCAATGAAATTAGATCAGTGATTCTTCAGGGAAAGAAGAATTCTCCAATTTCTCAGGAGGCAGAGATCTATAATGGAAGAAGAAATTTCCCTCAGACCATTGGAGATGTGATTGCACAAGAAAAGGCAGGACTTAACACACTCTGACTCCAGAATCTCATATCTAATAAGTACAAGGACACCATTCTCCAGATATGAAGATTTCTCCACAATTTTCCTTTGCGTCAATTTTTAAAGCAACTTTTGCTTTCTCAGATAAAATAATAATGTCTAGGAAAAAATGGTGTGTGTGTGTGTGTATTAGCATGAAGAAGGTTTGCATACAGGATATAAAAGACCTATTGGAAGAAAGCTCCAGCTGGCAGTACTGTATTATATAATTAACAATCTCAGTTATTGTCTGATCTATGTTTAAACACTAGGACGAATCTGAGTTAAAATATATATTTTGAAAATTTAGATCCTGCTTCTTTCATTTTTTTTCTACTTTGTAAACAATTTTGTATGTGTTTGGCATAGTTTGCTGGCAAGAATATAGTGCTAATCAACAGTTCAATTCTACTGCAGCCTTATGCATATCTCCTCAGAAACTACAGCCTGTTTTGTTCAGAAGTTTACTTTTAGGAAAGCAAATTTTTGAAATCCTGCCTATACAATTGAAAATATTTAAGTTTGCAATTTTGATTTAGGGAAATGTTCCAAAGTTTAGATTTGAATAAATTGGGTAGAGTAACTAACTTTTTTTGCAGCATGGTTACTCTGACCTAAAGCATAACTTTAAACAAATATCCTTCAACTGACACTGCTATTATTTATGAAACTTTGATGAAAATGAAACTCTTCAAATAATTAAAAAAAAGTTTAGGGGAAAGGAGTTTGATCCATTCAGATATCTCATTTTTTATCAGGTCTTATTTGTCTCAGTATTTTAGGAGGAGCAGTCTGTGTCACAAATGTTAAATAACTAAAATAACAGATTATGATGGTTCTAAATGGCAATGTCAGTCAAAGATTGTTCATCTACTGCTGCTCCATGTACCCCAAGAACAGGACAAATAAATTATGCAAATGTGCTTAGAGCAGAAGAATACTTAGTCTAAATTTATATTTAATGTTTAAGATCAAATTATTTCAATATAAGAAACAGCTGGAAACTCTCTGATCATGTTTTGATCCAAGCACTGTTTTCCTCTCTCATGTATCTTGAAAATAACAGCGGAGGCCCTGGTTTGGTTACCATCTGATAAGGCAGAGCAAATTGTGGGTTCCTCAATTGACTTTCCATAGTGTCCTTTTTTCAAACTCAGACTAGTTACTTTTTAAGTTGTTTTTAATTAATCTGGATTGTTCTTCGGTGCCATTTTTCATTCAAATTACGTAGTAGTGGAAACATTTCACTACTATGATATGTAGTTCTTCAAACATATGAGGAAACATTCACTTCATTTTTCTGCTATTATTTTTTTATATCTGTTTTATTTTTTGTTTTCAATTTCATAAAATTACGGTCACCCATTACTAAAAATAATCTGGAGAAAAAGTTCTCCGGTTATAATTTTTGTTTCCTAGTCACATGGTATTTGTATTCATGCATTGACTGACTGACTGACTGACTGACTGACTGACTGACTGATTGATTAATGTTCTTACTTCTTAGAAGAAAAAAGAACCAAGTATGGTGCTAGCTTGGTACAAAATGTGCCATCTTGATACTAATGAATACAGATGATCAAATTATATGCTATAGAGGAATTAAATTGGTTTCATCACACAATCTTGTGTAGTATCTACCATGTTAGAAAATCAATATACCCTCTTGCAAATATATTGTAGAAAATTGCCTTGTTTTTATCAGCAAATGAAACAAATGAACATAGAACTATAATTCATTCCACATGATTAATTCTTGTAATAACAATTGAATGAGTTATTTCTATTCCTTTTTAAAATAATTTATTCAAGTTTCCATTTTTCTCCAAATAAATGCATGTGGCCTTAAAAAAATTTATTATAATTACTGGGGCGGGGAAATGATTTTCACTGGGAAACAGAATATAAATACCAATAATACATAGTTAAAACCTGTTGTCTCAAATAAATTACTTATGCTTTGTTCCTAAATAGGTACCATTTCTGTCAACACGATGCGTACACCGTATACTGCACCAGGAGAAAGTGAGATCTTGGACCTAGATGATGATTTATACCTTGGAGGTTTGCCAGAAAATAAAGCTGGCCTTGTCTTTCCAACGGAGGTCTGGACAGCCCTTCTAAATTATGGCTACGTGGGCTGCATTCGAGATTTGTTTATTGATGGACAAAGTAAAGACATCCGTCAAATGGCAGAAATCCAGAGCACATCTGGGGTGAAACCCTCCTGTTCAAGAGAAACAGCAAAGCCATGTCTAAGCAACCCATGTAAAAACAATGGCGTCTGTAGAGATGGCTGGAACAGATATGTCTGTGATTGCTCTGGTACAGGCTACCTAGGCAGATCATGTGAACGAGGTAAGTCACTGTCTTCAGATCTTTGGTTTGCAAAATGAGGACAGAATGAAGTGAAACAGTCACATACATTCTACTGATCTAATGTGTGTGCTTTTTTCTGCATACAATTATATAGATCAATCATTTGGTTGATAGTAAACATTATTAATATATAAATATATAAAGCACTGAATGAAGCAATGGACAAAATATTCCACTGAGAAAGGAAAACTTCCATGAAAATGATCTAATCTTCAAATACAAATTATTACTGAATGGAGCAAACTGATTTATTTTGCTGGTTATAAAAATCAGGAAGGTGTCAAATATTGCAGTATTGGTTAAATAAATAATGAAATTTATGAATAATATTTGATCAATACTATAACTATAAAGTTGTTAACAATAAAAAACTTTGCAAGAGTACTTTGCTTCAAAGGTAATGAAATGTGAGTGAGGTGCTGCTTCAATGTGGTTTCATGAATATGGCTCCCTGCCTCTAAACTAGCAGTGTCAAACTCGCAACAACACATTGTTGTCATGTCACATATTACAACTTTTTCCCCTTTTGCTAAAATGGGGGTAGGGGTGGCCAGCACATGATGCATCTGGCCCGCGAGTTTGACACCCCTGTTCTAAACAATGAAGTGGATGTGGTGTTTTGTTTTATTTAATGTCAATTTGGGGGCCTGTTCTAGAATGTCCAGGAATTGGAAGAGGCTTCTGTGTATGGAAGTGCCAGAGAAAGCCCAGAACCAAAATGAAATGTCTCAGTAAGACCAATTGCACTGCCATTGCGTTCTCCTCACATATTGCAACACTTCACTATAAAGGCCTAAATGCAAGACACATTGCAAAGCCTTAGTAAATAGCAATTTTTCATACAGCAGAGAACTCTAGCTGACCCGCATACCCATTTTCAAAGCAGATAACTCACAATGAGATTATAGTTTTCACAGGATACCAAAAAGGAGAATACTTAAGAGAATTTATAGATTATCAGTACCAAATAGAGAACAGGGTTTCGGTCTGAGATTTTTCAGGAAACAAGATGTTTTCTATGGTCCACAAAGTGAAATAAAGATCTCACTAGACAAATGAAATTATAAGGTTGGTAGGGAAAAGAATTAGAGGTCTCTAGTCCTGGAAACAGGAGCAAGAAACTTGTAGAAATCATGAAGAATAGTTTACAACAGTTAATGCAAGGAGCCTCTTCTTAGGCAAAGAAGGAAAAATAACAATATCTATCCCAACCAATAGATAGTAATATGATTTCAGAAAAATATTACTAAAGAAAATGTTTATTAAAGAAAGAGTAATTTGACAGGGACATTTAGGAATGGTCAAAACAAAGAAGAGAAAATCCCTTCCGAGCAGTATAAAGGAATTCTATAGCAATTTTTAGAGTAGTTGATTATTCTTAGATGTGTGAATCAACACCAGGCTTCAAGAGTCATAAGACAGATACTTCACATAGTGTCATAAGATTTTGCTATAATATTGCTTTTACCTTTAGTATTTCCCAGCTTGGCAGTTTTCAGGCCAGCTTGGCAGTTTTCACCTCTCAAACTACCTCTCAAAGTTTGGTTAAGTCTCTGTCAGAGAGGATTGAGCTATTTTCTTGCCAGCACTTTAAATCAGCCAATTAAATCATTCTACCACAGGCCACAATGAAGGGTTACAATCTGATAAGCATTGCCAGACACCAACATTTAGATAAGAGTAACCTGTAATGTAGTTTAATAGGAGTATATGTCTTTCCTTAACTCAAGCAGCAGAAGCCTTATTAATGTTGACTTTAATAGATCTCTTGTGTCTAAATGTCTCTGTGCTATGGCATCGGAATAGAGTCTACAGGAAATAAAAGGTGTAAATTAATCATGGACAGAGATCCAACACCTCTGAAGTCCTCTGTTGTAGTTATTATTGGTAATTGATCATGTTTGCAAGACATTTTCTGACATCTATACTCTAGCTGTTGTCCCAAATGTTTCATTAACCTAGCTCCCCTGAATACCAAGGAGCTGAGCCAGGCTTTATGGTTTAATCAAAGACATTTGGGAGTGATCATCTCCAATCTTTCTGGTGGAGATGGAGATCTTATTAAGACTACTACCTGCAACAAATTCATTGAAAAGACTCAGAAAATGTTCTGGATTCACAGTCCCAGAGGAAATCAGTCACATTTATTTTCTACTCCAGCTGAAGTTATAGGTAGTTTTAAGGTTCAACTTCTTCAAGTAGTGATTTGTCTATGACAGTGGTGTCAGAGAAAGTGAAACTTTCTCTGTGTATGGGTATCCCTAAAAATATAGCTTGGAGAAGATAAGTGAAGTGGGATTTTAAGTTTAATTGAAAAACAAAAAAGAAAATGCATAATGGGGAAAGACTGAGCTAAATATTTAGCTAGTTACTCTCTCCTAGAAGGAGAGTCAAGTACAAAGGGTCCATGCATATGTGCATTAGGATTAAAGAAGAACCTGTATTAGTAATATGGTTGACCATAAATCTCCCTTGTTCTGACTTTGAGATCATAACTGAGAATAGGTCAGCACACTGGTGCCTCTATCTTGGGGCCAGCTTTATTTATTTAACAATCAAATTTGCATGCCACCCAGCATCTGAAAGTCAATGTTAATTGGATGGATTTTAAATTGATGTAGTTATTTTTATTGCTTTCATTGTCTCAACTTCTGTAAGCCGCCCTGAGTCCCTCAGGAGAAGGGCGGCATATAAGTACAATAAAACAAACAAACAAACAAACAAACAAACAAACAAACAAACAAATGTAACAGTGAGCTGAGCAGCATATAGATATAATAAAATAATAAATAAATAAACTCCAATGATTTTGGGCAGCTTCTGGCAGAAAAAAAGGACATACCCTCCTCTATTCTGATTCTTTTGGAGAAGGAACCTGCAGAGCTTCAATGGATCGTTCTCTTCTAGTCATGGGTCTCTGTGATCATTTCCCCTTTTCCTGCCAGAGAAAACAGAACCTTCCTTGGCAATCTAGGTTGTTATTGTTGTTGTTGTTGTTTTCTTTGACTCCAACAGGAAGGCATTCCACAGACTGATATTTCTATGTGATTGCAATGCTTCCCACCATGGATTATATAGCCATACTTGGCTAGTGCACAGTTGCGGTCTTCCACACAAAGAGGAAGTCTGTGCAATCAGATTTTTCAGCATGTAGAATACTGTCAATTTCAATACTTTGGTACAATCTATGGAAACATTGACTACATGACATTACAAAGTCTTATAATATTCTACTAATTTATCACCCACCATACCTAGAAAATGAGAATTGAACACAATTGAACAGAAAAAAATAAATTGGTCTTTATGGGAAAAAGAGATCATATTTCATTATGCCTAATTCTCAATAAAATGTCCTTATTATTGCATTTTTGTAATGTGAAATTGTGAACGTAGTGCAATAGTGCATTAAATTCAACATTCAGATATGAGATAATTTACACAGCAAGTTCCGCATAGTTATATTTCAGTTCAAAGAAGGGAAATTCTCAGAACTCAATAGACTGATGAAAAGAAAACTCAAATGGGAAGCCAAAAGAGCAATCCCACTCTAGAAAGCTTTGCTGTTGTTTAAAATCACAATAATAGAGGCTCTGACATAATCAAAGGTTGATTTTGAATAATTTTAATAGCCATAGAATAAAAGAGCAGGCCCTCTTGTGGATAAGAAACTGAGTAAAGAATAAAAAACAAAGAGTAAAAATAAACACTCATTTTTCACAATGAGTACAGTTAACCCCAGGATTCTGTCTAGGATCAGTGCTTTTTAAATATATTTATAAGCGACCTGGAATCACCTGTGCTTAGTAGAATAGCCAAGTTTGCTGATGACACTAAATTGTTCTGAGTGGTAAAAACAATAAGGGAGTTTGAAAAGCTTCAAAGGAATCTCTGCACATTACGGGAGTGGGTATCAAAATGGAAGATGTGAGCAAGTGTAAAATGATGCTCCAACTATTTATAAAGTAATAGGATCAGAAGTTATAAGGAAAGAGTTCATGGAATGAAGATGTCAACATAGTTCACATCTGTTTTAAAAAAAAGGGGGCAAAAGTTTGTTAAAGACAATAGAAAATTATATTGGAAATAGTGATGCCAATATTATAATGCCCTTTATATAAATCCCTGGTGCAACTACATCTAGAACAGCAGTTTCTAACCTTGGCAACTTTAAGCAAAGCAGGCTGCAGAATTCTGGGAGTTGAAGTCCTCCAGGCTTAAAGTTGCCAAGGTTGGAGACCCCTGATCTAGAATATTATGTGCAGCTCTGTTTGCCATACCTCAAAAAGGATGTAGTAAAGCTAGAGATGGTTCAAAGGAGGGCAATTAAGAAGCTCAAGGGATGGGGCAAAATCCCTCATTTGAAGACTTTGAGTCTAGAAAGGAGGCGTCTTAATCCACATGTAGGGTTAGACAAAGAAGATGGTCTGGTACTCCCATCTCTTTAAGAACTTGCCACAATTTGTTGTGATCCATACAATCAAAGGCTTTAGCATAGTCAATGAAGCAGAAGTAGATATTTTTCTGGAACTCCCTAGCTCCCTAGCTTTCTCCATGATCCAGCGTATGTTGGCAATCTCTTGTTCCTCTGCCTCTTCGAAATCCTGCCTGTACTTCTGGTAGTTCTTGATCCACATACTGGAGCTTAGCTTGTAGGATTTTACATAACCTTACTAGCATGTGATATGAGTGCAATGGTGCAATAGTTTGAACATTCTTTGGCATTGCCTTTCTTTGGAATTGGAATGTAAACTGACCTTTTCCAATTCTGTGGCCACTGTTGAGTTTTCCAAATTTGCTGGCAAATTGAGTGTAGCATGTTTACTGCATCGTCTTTTAAAATTTTGAATAGCTCAGCTGGAATACTGTTTCCTCCACTAGCTTTGTTGTTGCTGAAACTTTCTAAGGCCCATTTGACTTCACATTCTAGCACGTCTGGCTCAAAGTCAGTGACCACCCCATCGTGGTTATCAGGGATGTTAAGCTCATTCTTGTATAGTTCTTCTGTGTAATTTTGCCATCTCTTCTTAATCTCTTCTGCCTCTGTTAGGTTCCTGCCATTTTGGTCCTTTATCATGCCCTTCTTTTCATGAAACATTCCCTTCATATCTCCAATTTTCTTGACAAGATCTCTGGTCTTCCCTATTCTATTGTTTTCCTCTATTTCTTTGCACTGTTCATTTAAGAATACATTCTTATGTCTTCTAGCTATTCTTTGGAATTCTGCATTCAACTGGATGTATCTTTCTCTTTCTCCCTTGCCTTTTGCTTCCCTTCTTTCCTCAGCTATTTGCAAAGCTGCTTCAGACAACCATTTTGCTTTCTTGCCTTTCTTTTTCTTTGGGATGGTTTTAGTTGCTACCTCTTGTACAATGTTCTTCAAGCACTCTGTCCATAGTTCTGTCCATAGTTCTTCAGGCACTCTGTCTATCTGATCTAATTCCTTAAATCTATTTGTCACCTCTACTGTATATGTTGTGACCTAGGCTTACTGAGTCATTACAATACACAATTAGTCCCAAACAAACCTATTTTATTGTAACAGCTGAGAATTATGTTCATTCCCAGCTGAGTCCCAATTAGTTGCAAAACAAGTCCTTCGGAAGAATCACCAACCTTTATCTTCTTTGTCACCCTGCCAAAGGACTTACTTGGCAAAGCCCCATGGAGTTCAGAAACAAGCAAGAGATGCCAACTTTAAACAGAGTTAGCAACGTTGCTTTCCTGCAAAAGGTCCAAGTGCCTTTGTTTCTCTTTTAAGCCTTATGGGAGGGGCCAATCATCTCCTGGCCTTACTCCTGAGTTGTCCCTTTTGCTTTAGCTGGTCTTGCCTTCTGGCAACTCTGTGCATGCATGCACTAGGAACAGGTTCCCCCTGTTCCTCTGCCTCTCTGTTGTCTGACTCTGGGGGCTCTGGAGTCCATGCATCACTCCCAGATGGGCCTGGCCCCATCTCTGCCTTTGATGCAGAGTCCTTGTCCGGACCTTCCCCAGACTCCAGGACTGGCCCCAGCCTCCTCACTGTCTGACTCCGCTGCCGGCTCCGCAGGCTGCTGGCAGACCACAACACTATATTCATCAGGGATATGATTTAGTTCATACCTGAGTGGTCTAGTGCTTTTCCCTACTTTCTTCAATTTAAGTCTAAATTTTGCAGCGAGAAGCTTATGATCTGAGCCACAGTCAATTCCTGTCCTTGTTTTTACGGACTGTATAGAGCTTCTCCATTTTTGGCTGCAGAGCAAACAGTCAATCTGATTTCTGTGTTGACTGTCTGGTGATGTCCATGTGTAGAGTTGTCTCTTGAGTTGTTGGAAAAGAGTGTTTGCTATGCCATAACATGAGGTGATGACTTGGCTGGTTTCAAAAAAGAGTTGGACCAATTCATGAACATCATAAGAGATCAAGGGTTATTAGTCTTGGTATCAGTGAGTAGCTTTCAAAACCATCTGTTGGGAGACTAGCAGGTTTCTTTGTGCAGTTGCTGAGCTATTGTAATATCAGACTGCTGGGCTAGATGGTCAGGAATCTTATCCAGCAGAGGACCCCTTATGTTCTTACGTTATATATGCAGAGGTGGGCTTCACATAATTTAACAACCGGTTCACCCAGAATTGAACATGTGAGTGTGTATGCATGCATGCTCACTTCACTCATGCGCATGCACCTTGCGCACATGCACGCTGCATCAAAAACACAGCGATTGTATAGGATGGGATAGCTTCGATCTCTCTCATGCCTTGCGCACATGCGTGCTGTGTCAAAAACACGGCGATTAAATAAGACGGGATAGTGCAGGGACGGGTGGGCATGCCGAGCCGCTGGCCATAACTACCAGTTCACCAGAACCAGTCCGAACTGGCTGAATCCCACCCCTGTATATATGCTATGCATGCCACATTTTTACTATACAAGAATTGCTTTTTAGACAAAAACACTCTCAGTGCTGCACACATAGCTGTGAATGGCTACATGACAACCCTTTCAACAACATTACACTTTCCCAATTGAGATTATTTACATTCTACCGGTTCGTGATCATTTTGCTATGCTCTCAGGCAATTAGAAATCATATTGATGGGATTATGTCAAATTGTATGCAATTCTTAGAAGCATTGATGACATTTTATCTTGTTCTTCCCTCCCACGGTCCTTTCTCTTTTCCTGTAACTCTCAGATCTGTTTTATATGAAGAAAATCCTACTGCACAAAGACATGTTCGCTCATATAATAATGACTGTAGTTTATCCTTATACCTGTTTTCCCCAAAATAAGACATCCCCTAATAATAAGCCCAATCAGGCTTTTGAGTGCATGGCAATAAGACCAAGCACTTATTTCAGGGTTCAAAAAAATATAAGACAGGGTCTTATTTTTGGGAAAACACAGTACTATGTAGTCAATCAAATTTAATTATGGCATGTTGCAAAATAAATTTATGTAAAGATTTTGAACTGAGAAGCACATTTGCCCTGCACTTGATTTGCATCCCACCCCCCACTCCACCCCCAATTAGCTTAAAAAAGGTCAGTGAAAGCCTGAGAAAAACCACCACTTTCTCTCTTTAGGACTAGTTGAGGCAGAGACTCTCATTTGTATGGTTATAAATAAAATCACATCCTCTGAAGAACCTGCTTATTTCTTGTTTTAGAATATTAAACCTTTTGGCAGAAGTCCAGGTATTCCAATGTCTCTTGACTTTTCTATTACCGGTAGACAACACTGATGGGGGCTGGGGGTGGTGGAGGAGGGGGCTGTAACTAGACAGTCAACTGAATTTGAAAACTCTTCAGTTAAATAGACATGGTGTACCACCCTGTGGCAAACTCCTGCTATTACACATGCAGGCACTTTCAAAGACAGAAGCATGGATGGCAAAGAGAGGATTGTGAACAGACAAAATGTGCAGCTTTAAAAATAAAAAACTAAAGAATGTTCATACAGGTTATGTGGTTTTTGAAAAGAGAATAATAAGCATATGCAAGTCTATAATTTTAAAAAAAACCTCTCTAGAAGTTTAATAAAATGCTTCAACACACATACATATACATATGCACATGCATACATACACACATACTAAATTCTTTTTCCCAGTAAGCTGATGAATTTCTTAGGTCAAGTTGTCTGTCTTTTTTAATCCTGTTTTTATTATTTTTATAAACAACTCAAGGCAACTAATATAGCATGATTTAAGCAAATTCCACAATTTAATTTTCTGAAACACAGACCTTGAGCTGCTTTGACCAATGTTAATCTGATGTACTTACAATGTTATCTGGCTATTTTTCCTGCAGATATCTGTAATATTTATTCAGCACATGAAATATTGGATTTTAGCCTAGAGCAGGGGTGTCAAACTCAAGGCCCGCGGGCTGAATCTGGCCTGTGGAGTGCTTAGATCTGGCCCATGGGGCCACCCTGGAAACACTGAAGGACCAGCACACAGTGCCTCTGCCAGCAAATCAGAGCCTGGAGGGCCACAAGCTCATTTTCGCTGGCAGAGGGCTGCAGGAGGATCCCCCCCAGCCCTGCTCAGGCCACCACAGGTGCCCCTAACACGAGTGAAGTCGAGCTGACCATGCCCAACCTGACCATGCCCCCCCCCAAGATCAAATACAATCTTGATGTGGTCCTCAATGAAATTGAGTTTGACACCCCTGCCCTATCTGGAGGAAGTTATGCTCAAAGCATTTCTTTTTCCCCTTATTCAATAATAATTGTATCCCAAATGGCCATACATTGATATGATTACAACTTTTGGGATTCCAAAATACAATAAATCCACCCTCTTCTACAGCATTATCATACTACCCATGTGTGCCTACTGATAAAAATTTCTAGCCAGTAAGTATAACACCATTACAGTTGTTGCATTGCATGAAATAAAAGAAAAGGGCAGCAAAAGTATATGTTTACTTCCGTGAATAAAACTCCTTCTGGAGAAATAAAGGAGAAGCGTGTTGAATGGAATGAGGTATTTGTATAATATGAGAACCAAGGGTTATAGTAAATGCTCACTAATTGTTATATTTTAATTTAAATCAGGAGCAAAGCAACATGTCCACTTGATCAAAGAAGTAGTTTGGTCTAGTGGTTCAGGTTAGAAACCAGGAGACTATGAGCTCTAGACCTGTTTTAGGCAATAAAAGAAGTTGGGTGACTTTGGGCCAGTCACACTCTCTTAGCCCACCATGTCAGGCTCAGGAGACAAACAGATCAGTCAAATTTTTGTCACAACCAAATGGATCCATATCTGGTTGATTTGAAAAAAAATAAAAATAAAGTGGATCCTGCACTTGCAAGAACAGTGCTATGAAGCAAAATAATTGTCCCCTTTTCTATACTGGATCAAAGCAAAAGGTAATTTTTTTCATTCAGGATCCTGTAGTAGCCAATCTAATGTTCCTAAAGTCAAAACCTTGAGCACTGTTCCTAAGTTTTATAATTTTCACAAGTTTCAGCCTTTTCCTGCCTATTTCCACACAGTAGCCGACATTCAAAGATACACTGCTTTTACGACTTCGAAAACAGGAAGACTTATTTAGCTAACTTAACTAATATTACATAGGGCAAGAGGAACAGAGAATTTTTCTAATACACCTCCCTCTTCTCTGAAAATGGATGAACTATCACAAAAGAATATTATTTCTTGTCTATCCTCCCCCTTCTAATTTGTCTGATGTCAAGCGCGGCAAACAATATCCTGTTGTTCTATTCATGCTCACTCTTTCTTGGCAAGCTCCATTCTTCCAAGTGATTTCGTGGGAATAATAAGGGATGGCATTTTCATTCTCGGCATTTGTACAGAATTAAACATTTGGCTTGAGACCCAGGAGCTGCAATATTTATGCAGGAAAAATGGACTGTGATTACCCTGCTTTATTTGGTCTTTGAGAAATGCTCTGCAGTAGAATCTTTCCTAGCATTAGCTCCAAGCCTGAGAGGACAGTTAGAAAGCTGTCTTCCTAAAAACTTCTTCAATATTACCATGTTTGGTTTTGTAGCTGGTGCTATAATGAAATGGCTCCTACAGAATGCCACTCATTTTATAGATTTCTCACTTAGATTGTGCTTTCATATTGCTGGTAGATGTATGCCATTTGTTTGCTGTAACTTTTAGAGGCCACTTGAAGCCTTGAAACAGGAGATTCAAATATCTTGCATTAGCTGTAATTGAGTATAAGTAGTCTCTGTGTTTCAAGTTTAATTTTATTTTATAATTGGAAGCTAAAAAGAATTTTCCTTTTCATGTAAGAGAGTTCATAAAAGGTGTGGGCCATGGGGAGAGTGAAGAGAAGGAAGTTATTGCTAGTTTTATTTTATTTATTTTTTTCGCTCTCTCTCTCTCTCATCCCTGAAGTTGGTTATATTCTCAGATGGGCTGAACATAATAATCTTAGAAGTTGTAGTGTTCTACACTTATTTTGCTACTGTGAATTTTTGATGATGCTGAAAGTATAAACATCAAAGTAATCAGTGGATGGGCTTTTGTTTGTTTATGGCAACACTAGCAGATGGCAAAACAGATGTCATGGCAGCATAATTTGGCTTTTCTCTCTTTATATTTTATCGGGGTTTGCAGTACATGATTACCTTTTGGCAATGGCTTTCACAGGTGTTCATTTTCAACAGGGTAGGAACAGCAATAAAAAGGGCAATATGAATGAAATGAATTTTTCAGTGTGCCCCACACCCTTTTATTATCTGTATTAGATGAAAAAAAGGGGGGGGGAACAGCCAAACAGTTTACATGTCTTCAGTTAAATAAAACAAGTATCAATAAATATTCAGTGTGATCATGTGATCACTGTAATAGACTTCACAACTAACAACAAAAAATATAGAAAAAAGTGAATAAAGATAATTTACTATCATCTAGCAGTCATTATGCTTATATTCTCTGTGATACTAAAAAAGAATTGATATGGGACTTATTATGAAACCACCATGTAAACTGGCTATGGCAGGAATAGATTGCAAGCCAGACAACTTGGTGTTCTGATCCAGAACACCTCTTATTACTGCTTAATGCTGTTCATGTGTGCTGCCCAACTTGGGTGGCCTATCAGATATATTCCAACATCTTCGACAGGAAATTTGGCTACTCACTGACAGATCTGTGTGCATCATGAAGCATATCAATATCAATATTGTGTGAAAATTCTTCTGTGTATTACCAAATTCATTTGTTGTTGTTGTTATTAGTTGCGAAGTCATGTCTGACCCATTGCGACCCCATGGACAACATTCCTCCAGGCCTTCCAAAAGTATTTTGGCCACCTAATGGATCTGGCCTTCTAAAGACAGTCAGGGTTGATCTCCTCTAGGACTGACAAGTTTGATTGCCTTGCAGTCCAAGGGACTCACAGGAGTCTTCTCCAGCACCATAGTTCAAAGGCCTCAATTCTTTGGTGCTCAGCCTTCAAATTCAAATTCATTGGCAAACCCATTTCTCCATTTTTCATAATCCCTGAAATTACTATTATTTACTTTCAGGATAAAGCTTCTGAAAACTTACTGATATAATTCCTTCTGCCTCTTCTACCCCAGCCCTTAAGGGACAATTGCTCTCTTGTGTACTTTAATAAAGCCATTTTTTCCCTTTATAACTGTTGCATTACTAATGCAGAAATGATGGTAAAAACTTTTATTCCCTGCCCTACATGCTGCAAGCTGCCTAATGAGCAAGATAATATTAAACATTTTTTCCTGTTGTTTGGAGCATAACTTTCTGCTCTGTTGCTGTTTGGCTTTCCATTCCCTTTGGAATTGAGACTAAGAGTGAGAATAGGCCTACACTATATATCATCTGATCTGAATGAAGTATAAAAGCTGCTCCACTTATATTGTTCAGGGGCGGTGACCAAAACCAAAATCCAAAGCCATTCCAGGACATTATAATCAACTACAATATTATTGCCGAGGCAGTTAAAGTATGAAAAATGGGTCTAAAACATGTGGCAGAGCAGAAACTGATGCCTTGGCCAAAAGAGGGGAAAATCCACACAAAAACAAAACAAGAAGAAGCAAATATATCACCACCATTTAATTTACCATTATACATAATTCTTTAACAAAAAAATTAGGCTTATCATATTGTCCAGACCTGAAGGACTGTATAATATGATTTATAACCTGGTTTTCCATAAAACCTATGCCAAATTTCATTATAAGCCAAGGATGGACAATGCACAAGCAGCCACAATCCCCAGTCTATTGTACCACAGTGCCCTGAGAAGGTGTAGCTGAATTCAGCAGCTACAGTACCAGTTCTATTTTTGTTTTTAAACATTTTCCCTACATTAATGATTACAGTGGACATGATTAGCCCCTGGGAGACACAATGCATTCTTTGTGATTAAAATCTCAACACTGCCTCTTAAATGCTTGAAAATATTTGCCACTCTGTGACATCCCCATATCCCTGGATATACCTTGTTGCCATTGATGTCCATAGTATTTTTTTAAAGAAAGAAAAATGGTGTTGTCCATAATAAAAATTGCCTGTTCCTACGACTGAATGAAGCCTGTTCCCATTATTTGGGGGGAGGGAATGGCATGTATGCTTGTTAACCAGTCTTTGGAGTTTAGTAAGTCAAGTAATATTTTTAAATGTATGTTTTGGGGGAGGCTAATAGATAAATAGAGAAGGCCAAGTTATACATACTGAATGTGCAGGCCTGGAGTTCTCCCTCCCCTCAACTCTCTTCTTTTATTTGTTTTTAATGATATTGGGATGTTTATATTAGGAAATGGTAAGTAATTGACTAGTAGATGAATGCAGCATTTGAAACAGATAGAATATTCAGCAATCTATTCTTAGGTGATAAAATTTATTTTGTTTATAAATGTATGAATTGCTGTGGAACCATATATAAACAACAGAATGTAATATTGTTAAGCAGGCATTTGAAGGGAAAATGTAAGCATATCTTTCATTTGATAATTGTTATGTTACTGCTGTTGTTATTTTCTGTGAAGTTATTGGTGTTAACAATTCTTCTTTAGAGTCTGGGCAGAGTTTAATGAATAGAAACAGCCATCCATCAGATTAATCAGAGCCTGCCATTTTTATAATACAGACTGCCCAGTTCTTGTCATATCTCCTGTTTACAGTGTTGAGGAAAGCAGTTGGAAACAGAGTTTTATTATGACTTGTATGTTCACTTTGGTGCAGTGCAAGATTTGTAAACCTGGCTTAATATATTGGGATGCAACTCTTGGTATTTTTCCCCCCATGCTTTTCACCTTGCAGAAATCTAGGATGGTAAATTTCTTATCATTTTTCTACTTCCACTTTCAGAGGCAACTGTTCTAAGCTATGATGGAAGCATGTTTATGAAAATTCAACTCCCTATGGTGATGCATACAGAAGCAGAAGATGTGTCCTTACGGTTCAGGTCTCAGAGAGCATATGGCATTCTGATGGCCACGACCTCCAGAGAATCTGCTGACACATTGCGTTTAGAGCTGGATGCAGGACGAGTTAAGCTAACAGTCAACCTAGGTAACATTCTCCCCACCTCCCATCCTAAAATTTACATTTCAAACATCCTTTTTTATCTTTGCCTGCTAGCATCAATTCAACAGCCTGTTTGACACTGAAAATAACCTGTCTTTTATATATGAAATTTGTACATATGTGTGTATGTGTGTGTGTGTGTATTTGTAATATTATTCCATTATTTATTTATTTGGGTTTTATAGTTTTTTATTTTTTATTTTTGTGCATTTCTTTTCAACCCACTACAATTAATTTTGAGCTGCAGCCTGTTCTAAAAAGAGAAGACCAGCACTTCAGTGGTGTTAATGAGGTATTCCATTTTGGGGGGAAAATATATACCAAAAATGATTTATCCTGACAGATATGTCCTTATTGCTAGAAATCCAGTATTCCTTTGGCACAAGGTACAAGTGCTTTTTCAGTACCAAGCTCCACTTCTGTTCCTGAAAAGATGTATTCCTGGCTTTGTGTTGCATTTGGCAATCTCTCACCATTTATACAATCAGTGAAGAAGTAATGCTCTGTGGGAATACATGTTATTGTTAGTATTGTGGATGAGGATAGTCTGAGAGCGGTCCAAAATAATATAATAATAAAACTCTTGGCTTTAATACATTGCAGTTTATGTAAAATGTACGCACAAGTATAGAAATAAGATATCGTGCAAACCTAAACCACGATTACAAGTGACATGTTTGTTTGCTATGGTCTTCTCTCTCTGTAGCAGTCTGTCATTCTATGTTATCAAAACCATCTTTCCTCCCTTTCTGTTGTTCCTTAAAAATGCTCCCACAAACTTCATATTAGTTTTTCTGTGTGTCACAAATAAGACAACCCTTCAATGCCCAAAGTCTGCGGCCCTTGGCAAACAGCCATGTGAACACGAACCACACAAACTCTTCTGCAGAACCAAGATCATGCTTTCTAGGGTTTTTGTTTTTTGTAAACAATTTTGTAAACAAATTCCTTTCTTCATTCACAAACCTCATATAGGTTTTCTTGAAGAGCTTCCTTTTTTGAGAATATTTTCCAGATCATTTATGCGGCATATTGAAAAGCTAACCTGAGGTGATTTCTCTTTTAATTCGGAAAAAAAACCTAATAGGACAGTTGATATATTCAAATCCCATTTCTAAGGAACTTTGAATAGTTGAATTTTGATTGTGTTCAGGTTTTTAAGTGGGGAATTTTACCTAGAGCCCTCTTGTGGCACTTTTAAGTTACTGCAGGCAGCTAAATAGTTTTGAGTTGAGAAAATGGCAGGAGCTAACAGTGAAATGGGGTTTATTTGAAGAGAGCTTTCTGTAGACAGAGTCACATAGGGGATGTTCCTTGGCTGTTTGTAACCACTTTTCTGATGCGGTTGACGACACATGACAAACTCAGCTACATGGAAACAAAATCTAAGCTTTTTTTTTCTTTAAATGTCTATAAATCCTCAAAGACCTTGAAGAGGAATAATTAAAATGCTGATCATCTGAGCATAAATCATTCATCCATAGAAAACCTAGCAGAGTATACATACAGAAGCAATGAAACAAGAGCAACGGTTTTCTTTTTACAAGCCTTATTCATCCCGAGACGCAAAAGTCACTATTGAGGCTTCGGTATGGGAAAACAGACAAAAAGCAAGCCATCAATCATAGATTTGATTCAGAATAATTACCCTTTGAAAAAAATAAAGACTACATGACTACAAGACTACATATTTATGAATTGTTTAAATGGAGCTACAGATATTCCAGAAATTGAGAAGCAATCTAAAGTAGTTGAAGTGTGGCTTTTTAAATTTTGAAAAATGTATCCTCCTTTGAGGCAATACCAGTGGCCCAGAATGTGAGATTTTAGCCTTGGCAAGCACTATTCCCCATTGTGACGGAGCACTTTTTGAAATTATAATGGCGGTCTCTTTGTTCTTTCATATATGGGAGACAATGTTGCAGCCAGCTTAAATCCACTGACTGGAACAATTGCCACAAACCATTTTTGTCACTTAGATTTGTCACCATGTAGCTTTGTTTGAAATTGGCCATTTTTTTTGTTACCCTATTATCACTTCTTCTACTTCTAAAGTCTTATCACCATATAACTGCATACTCTGGCAATACGGAAAGAATCAAAACATATATAGTGGCCATGTTTGCATGTGTCTGTCCCCGGAAGGGTGGAATGTGATTTTACTGGATGTCTGCAGCTAATACTTTGAAGGATAAATTTTCATTTCTCATCTATTCTTCCCCATCTAGACTGTATCAGGATTAACTGTAATTCCAGTAAGTGCCTATTCAAAATTTTTAAATTTATTATTCCTCCATTATGAAGTATTTGAAATCTTTAGATTATATAACATGCCGCATATCATTTTTGCATAGTAGAATGACTTCCATGGGATGGGGAGGTACCTTGGGGAAAAAGTCATGGATACAAAAAGAAACCATAACATAAACTCTGTCATAATCCCTCCACACACCCCCAAATAATGCTTTAGAAAAATTTCAAGAATGTTGGCAGGGATTTTTGGAGTTTCAAAAAGATTTTATTATTAATATCATGATGCGGTGGCCGTGTGGCACAATAGTTAGAATGCAGTACTTCAGGCTACTTCTGCTGACTGCCGGCTTCCAGCAGTTCAGCAGTTCAATTCTCACCGGCTATTTGACTTCCTATTGCAACATACTTAAAAGCAAAACCACTACACAATCACTTCTAGATAAGCATTCAACAATTATTTTCCCAAATTAAGAGTTTTCTCTGATTGCTTGAATGAAATGAAAACTTCAATGAATATTTTAACAATATTAAAGGTTATATTTATGTATTGGTTTCTTTTTGATCCTACGGTATATTGTTTTTATTATATGTCTTGCATCATTTTTACTGGTTAAACTGATAATAAGTTTTTAATCTTTCTGATATTATTTGGATTAAGATTCTATGTTCTGAAAGAGGATTGTGGACTGTGATTTTATTTTGAGTCTGTGGATCTCCCAAACATTCTATAGTAAGTACAATAGATTTTATTTTTCCTTTTGGGGAAGGATGTTAAATGTTGCAGCTTTTACATAGTCAGTGTACATTAATATACAAATAAATGACCAAGGACATGACAAACTTAAACCTAATTATATCAATTTCAATGGAAGAATTTTAAAAGTGATTTTAGCAATTCCACTCATGATAAAATTGAAAGATTCTAACCTTAACTAGATTATGCTTTCCATCAAACATTGTAACACAATTGCATCAAACATATTATAACACAATTCAGTGGCACTTAGTAGATTTAAGGAGAGGGAAAAGGAGTGCTTATTGAATTACTGCCAATGGTACTCTGGATTTTTGCTTTGGAACACTTAAAATCTAAATTTTCTTATTCAAAAGGAAAATCAAATACTTGCATAATTCTCCTCCAGTTGCCTTCTTGTAATGGGTAAACTGCGAATTATAAATTTTTATGATACTTCCACAAGCAAACAAAAAACAAATGACTAACTGGAACACTAGCAAGAAAAACGTCTTCGTTCCAAATACTTTTTGACAGAAGTTATTTGACTTCTGATATAATTGCTAATATCAATCAGTATAATTCTAATTGCACTGTGTTAGTAATATTTTAAGGAAAAATACATTTTGAAAACATGAATAGTGATACTTAAAATTCTGGAACTAAAATTAAAATACAATTTCAAAGTAGTTATTTCTTTGTTTTTATCTCAGAACTGTATATGCATGTGGAGATCAGGCTAATCTCTTCCTTAATGGCTTTTAAAAGCTTATTAAAAACTGAGCTTTTCTGGATACCATTCCAATACTTCTCACTTATGCCATCATTAACTTTTTTATTTTTACTGTTATAGGTATGTGGTTCTTAATTTTAAAAATGTACTCTAATTAACTTTTTTGTTTGTAATTAAATTGTACTGTGGATTTTTTTTATCATTTCATATGTTGTATGAAAATCATAAGAATGAGAATCATAAGAGTGCAGTGAGATAAAAATGTAATAAATAAATAAATACATCATTTAAAAAGGAACATAATGTTAATCTTAAGAATAAAAGAAAGTATAGTTTGCCATGGACACAGTAAATAACTAATTCCTGGCCAATCTGATGGAATGTATTATTGTACTCCTTGTGAGCTGTTATATTCTTCCTTCCCATGGAAGGAAAAAATTGTTCAGAAGTTATCTACGGAAAACAAAAGTGTGTATGGTTTTTGTTGTTGTTGTTGTTGTTGAAGTTTATATGACTGTGAAGGTAGTCCTTGATTTTGAGCCATGGTGGCACAGTGGTTAGAATACAGTACTGCAGGTTAGCTCTGCTGACTGCCGGCTGACTGCAATTTGGCAGTTTGAATCTCACCAGGCTCAAGGTTGACTCAGCCTTCCATCCTTCCAAGGTTGGTAAAATGAGGACCCAGATTGTTGGGGGCAATATGCTGACTCTGTAAACCGCTTAGGGAGGGCTGTAAAAGCACTGTGAAGTGCTATATAAGTCTAAAGTGCTATTGCTATTGCTATTGATTTAGAACCATTTGTTCAGCAACCTGGAGCCTCCCCCATCCTGAGGCACCCCATGTTGCACATAACATCCACAACAGGGAAAGTCAGCATTTCTTGCTTAATGACCATAACAATTTATGACTGTAATTTTAAGCAGAATTGTGGCCATAAGTCGAGGATCCCCACCCCATACAATGTTTTCTAGTGTGCATCACCTAGGTTACCATTAAAGTATACATTTCAGCCATTAGTAATGGTCTGATTGGTGCACAATTAGAATACAAAGTCTTCATGCAGACAGACCATTTCACATGAATGATGTGTTAAGGGAAAGAGTGTGAAATACTTCCATGGTCAGGTGTATAATCCATGGTCAAACTGGGCATCACATCTGTTTTGCTGAAGATAGAACAGCTGACTCACAAAGAAAATGTAAGAATGTTCCAGTTAATACATCATCTGAGGAAAATTTTGAAAGAAGGTAATCTAAATCCTGTAACTGAACATAAACAAATAATACTGTTGATTGCATGTAATGGTCCAATATCTCTTTTGCAATTTTCTGATTTCTAACGTTTTATAAATTTAATCTGAAATAAAAATTTACAAGTGTGCAAAATGCATGTCCTACTTTCCATAATAACTAATTTCAATTACAAAATTCCATATCTTAAATTTAAAATAAAACCTTTCAGTTTCTGATGTGATATTTTCATTCAATACTTTATGGTATTTTTCAAATGCTTGCATCTTAGCAAGCATTGAAAATGATGAACTGTAAAACATCATATTCATCCTTTTGGATAACTATTTGCTGTCAAATGTAAATTTATGTTAAATATATCTGTATTGGTGTGGGTGTAATACATATAGAACTGTAAAACAGTTCTACAGTGGTTATTTGATAATGTTTTTATGGTTTAGGTATACCTGTAGAAAATTTAATGTCAACATTCAAAGTAATGGGGGAGTTTTAATTCTATACTCTGACTTTTTTATTTATACATTATTATATTATTATATATTATATTATTATATAGTTACAGTATATCCTTTATTTCAATTGTATTTTATCACTAAAACCATTTAGCAATGATATGTGAAATAGAAAAAGTCATTATTCAAAATTGCAAGTTAAAAACAATAGAAAACCAATTGAAAATTAAAAATCTGGTACAGGTATCTAAATTGTTCTTATAGAGACAAAGAAACACAGCTCCTGAAGACTATGTATCAGACCTGCCACAAATTTAAACCTCTAAATTGAAAATAATCCTTTGTTCCATTTTTTGAGAAAGGTATATTTTTATTAGAGATCAAATGTATTGCAATAGTGCATAGCCAGAACTGAGATTCACACACCAAAATCCCTACATTGCACCTTCCCCTCCTTTCTCTTCCTTAACTGTCTCTCATTTCCTATCCTAAGATAACGAATTAAAATCTTGCAAGTGCTTTTCCTAATGGTCAGCATGCTCTTGTATGCTGCTCTCTCCTTCTTCCAGCTGGATGACCTTGCAGCAGCTTCTCAAGAAAGCATAGCATCTACTTTCAATTCCCCAAGCATTCTCCCCTTCATCTCCCTTCTCCATAGTTCATGGCAGACTGTCACAGCATATCAGCAATGCACAAGCAAGCATGAGGTGGTAGCTGACACTATGTTCTACGGCATGAGACAGGTTGCCTGTGATAATAGAAGGATATTCAGAAGATTCTCTCCTGTGATCTTAATGCCTGATCTGAGCTGATTTATCCAAAGAGAAGTGGTTCCTCAGATATCCAGAACCAAGTTATTCAGACTTTTAAAGATTAATGCCAGGATGTTAATAAGAGTTAGCTGGTAATAACAGTTGGCAACTATCACATTTCTTTAAGTAATTGTATCATTGTATCCTTGTACCTTACATTGGTGGGTAGTCTAAGTCCCATATTTTGTACCATTTGAAATTTCTGGATACTTTTCCATGGTAGGGAAAGGATCACATAGGGAAAGATAGATATAATTACAGAATTAGAGATCAACCTTTTCAATGACCAGGTATTATACAAATAAGAGGGAGAGAGTGGGGGGAGGGGGAGGGGGAGGAGATGGGGAGAGGGAAGGAGGGAGGGGGGAGAAAGGGAGGGGGGAGAGAGAGAGAGAGAGAGATCTACCACCAGACTTGATAATGACTAACATTTGTGGCATTGTTTAATGAGCATCAATACTGCAACAATGAATGTCTCCATTTTGTATGGATATATGAAGGACACTGAAAAAATGTTACTAATGTTGATCCTTCTAGCTGCAGACTACTTCTTTGGGTGAACTGACATCACTGGTGAATTTAAGAAAAAGAATAATACTGATTTTTTTTTTTTTTTTAAAAAAGAATGGGTAGGAGATAGAATGATAGCCACCTGGAGTGGGCTGTCATAAAGACGAATGAAAAATAAGTGAGTAAGTTTTGCAATCAGAAGGATTATAATATCTAACTGGTTGTGGATATTCTTTGAAGAATTATATAAGATTGTCAAATAATGTGGGAGATGGCTTTTTTTTTCCACCATGTAACTTGGCATTTCTTCCATTTATATTGTAGCAGATGAAATTGTGATATGCCACACATGCCACGCATTCATGCCACAAATGTAATATAAATGTGTACTCCTATTTTTGAGTGTTTTAATGGTGCAGAAAAAGCTCTTGATATGACACTTTGATATATATTGTTGCTATGAAACTGAGAATCTTTTCTGTATGACAGGACAGCTTTTCTACTTTGGTGTTATTATAAAGTGATAAATATCTAGTTTTGAAAAGTCAAATTCTGGTCTTTCACTGGTTGCTTAGATTAGAACATGATCATATCTACAGCATGTGGGAATAAAGTTGTCTCAATCTCCAAAACCCATTGCTGAAATGTCATCATTTTAATGATGTCATCAGCTTAAATCATTTCCCAATTTCATCATGAGCACTGTGTTTGCTTTTAATTTAGAAATAATATTATCAGATTATAACTAAGATATTCCCTCTAATTTTTTGCATCATTGTTTTTTACCTTTATCTTCCTATCCTTTATGACTGGAAGTATAGGACCCTCCCATTTTACTGTGACAAATCGTATAAAGGTTAAGTGTGGAATGGATAACTGGAATAAGATTGTCCACTGAATGAGCTTCATGATTTCAGTCCTTAAAAAAGCATGCTTGTTACTGCAGCATGTGGAAATTCAGAAATCAATTAACTGTTGAATTAGACAGATTGACAGCTTTATCGTCAACTGCTGTTTCTTAATATCCATTACTTTTTTTCTTTTCTTTTCTTTTTCTTTTTTTTTTTACAAAAGTAAAGAAAATAAAGTGAAAGGTAGGCAAACTATTTTGGGAGGGTAATTGCCCAGCTTCACATAAGAGGTAGGGAAACTAAACATGATAAATAATAGTATACATTATAATTTGAAATAATTGATTATTTTCATTTCTGTCTGCATGGAGCTATGTACAAGAATGATTTCAGTACTTTTAGTTTGCTCCATGCTTTATTTATTGGGTTGCTGAATGTTAACTGCAATGGAGGAACTTGAAAATATGAAAATAGCTCTTTGACTCCGTTTTCTTTGTTTTTTATTCCCAGGCAGATTGAAAGCCTGCCTGGAGTACTCATTAAGAGTGACAAAGCAGTTACCAATAGCAGCAAGGATTGCTTAATTACTCTTTTAAAATTCTTGATAGGCAGTTTTACTATTTTTTCTAAATTCCATTAAAGTATAAGGAGAAGCATATGGGTTACTTTAAATATATATTAACATTTCAGCTTTTGAATGGTGACTTATGCTTTTACAAACTAAACATCAAATATTGGAACGTAATCATTTCTCACCCCCCACACCTCTCAAAAATTGAAATATATATATATATATATATATATATATATATATATATATTTCTTACTTCTTCGTAGGGTTTATGTGTGTTTTTCTTCTAGCCAGGTTTTCCCTACGTAGCCAAGGTTTTTTTGTAGCTCCAGCTCAGTAGAATCACATCTACTCGGTTCTGGGCTTTTTTCCTTTCTGACACCTAGCAAGCTCTAACTGGTCTCCCACCTAGCAGTTAGAGCTTGCTAGGTGTCAGAAAGGAAAAAAGCCCAGAACCGAGTAGATGTGATTCTACTGAGCTGGAGCTACAAAAAAACCTTGGCTACGTAGGGAAAACCTGGCTAGAAGAAACACACACACACACACACACACACACACACACACACACACACACACACACACACATATATATATATATATATATATATATATATATATATATATATATATATATATATATATGAGAAAATCTGCAAATAAATATTCAGCCTCTGGTCTCATTGAAAGTTTCAGAATAGCTGGTAAAAATCATAATCACTTTGTCCAGTGCAGAAGACAAAGATCCAATTTCATCTGACAATCCAAACAGAAAATTAATCTTTTCCATCAATTTAAGATCCGAGATCTGCTGTTCCATACCTTGACATTAACTTTCTGCAACTATTCAGTCAGGATGTGATTAAGGACTGAGGTAGGAAGACCTTTTGTTTCTTTCCAATTTCAAACAAACTTATCTAGTTAAAGCTTTTTGACAAAATAAGCCAACTACAACACAATTATTCCATTGCATTTTGCAGATCTCTCAATTATATGAGATAGTTCTGCAATGTCAAGTTGTACAAAAATACATAGCTTAGAAATTACACATAGAATTTGCGTGGGCAAGTGGCATCTCCCCTCCCAAATTTAGGGTATAGAAGATATTGTGGGTCTAATTGCAAAATATACATATCTAGGTGAAAATTGATACAAAACTTCATACAGTTTTTCATTCAAGAAAACCGCATAAATGTTTTTATGAATTTTCATTTATTTTTAAAATGATAGAAAATGGTGTGGTACAAACTTTGACCTAAAAAAGAATAATATTTTTTAGACAATGAAAAATAGACATTTTTCCATTTCTGTGTATTAACTTCTGTTCATTGTTAGGTTTCCTTGTTTAAGGAAAGCATTTTGGGGCAAGATTAACAGCAAGTGTAATATCAGCAACAAGTAGACCTATAGAGCTCACTCTAACTAATTTGCACATGAAGCAGGATGCAAGCATATTTCATCCAGTTCCTTACAGTCAGAAATAAATGGGGATAAATGAAAGTTCCAGGAATCTATTAATGAAATTAATCTTATTTAGTCTATGTTGACAAAATGCCTTTTGATCAAAGTCAGAGTCTACAAGAGTCATACTTGTGAATTCGTTATATTTGGAAATTCCTTACTTTGGGGACCCAACAGATAAACACTGAAGTGTGACATCCAGATGGATTGACAACCAGAGGGTAGATTCCTATAGTAGAGTTCATAGGGAGAGACATTTTTTTAAAAAAATTGATTTATATGCCGCCCTTTTCCGGAGACTCAGGGCGGCTTACAATGTGCTCATTCTTTTTCCAATTCTGGAAAAAGATCAATATGCTGTTCATTTTTAATCCTATCAGATATAGTCTATAAACTTATTTTTAAGTATGAATTCTTAAATGTTTTCCCAAATAAACAAAATATAACCATGACTTCTTTCAAACTAGGAAACTTATTTGGAGGTTTGAAGCCTTTCTCCTTCTCCTTTATATCTATGCTATTTATTCCATCTCCTCTGTTTTCCAAAATCCTTTCTGTTTTTTCCATCTTCCTTTTTAGTGCAGAAACTGTCTGAATGTCTTTGATGTTCTACTCACTCCAACAGTATTATTATCAGCAACAGTTTCCACATTCATCAGCCACCCAAGGAGTTTCTTCCATATTATCTTATCAGCAAATGTTAGGGAAGGAAAATCAAACATTGATGTACAGATACAACACTTTTCTCAGCTTGCATCTCTAAAAGAGGCGGAAATTTAATAAAGTCCATTTGTCTCCTTGATATCTCAAGCTTTCAGTAATGCATAAGAGATTGCCATTTATTTTTCTGTGGATACTGCAACATTTTACTTGAGATTAAATTGACTAATATATTATCCATGTGTTGCCTTGATAGGATTTATTGAATAAAAAGGACAAAATAAAAGGCATCTGGATAATGCCTCCTTTTACACAACTTATCTATGGATAAATAAAAGATCTCAGAATGTGGCAAATCAGATTAGGTATTTGGCTGGTGAAAATAGGGTTCTCTAGGCCTTTGGTATAATATTAAACTGTGTTTTGATCTTATTATTTTATCTGAAAAAACATATAATAGCATATGGTTAAAAACAGATCAGGATGCTGGGGTGATGTAAATAGCACATTCAACCTTTGGCCACTGCTAGTGTGAGATAAGTTTCAAAACAGAAGAGTTGTGAGCACTGGGACTTTTCTATTTTATAGAACCAAATCCAAGCATTGGCTGAATTTTTATTTCTTCTGGAAATATTGCCACTAATTCCTTCCACAACAGAGTAAAAATCCATCCCTCTGCTATTATGTATAGTTCTTTTCTCTTGCTGATGGAAAATGTGGAATAGGAATCCAATAGCACTCCACCATCTACAAATATATATATCAAAATAGAAATAATATGTCACATTGGAAGCAAAGATAATTCAAAAGTAGCATTGGCTAAAGCCAAAATAAAAAGGCATTTCGACTGTTAACAAATAATAATGATGATGAAAATCAAAGTTGAAAAGTTATGGCATAAACCAGCCATGGTCGTCTCAGTGGTTATTGGCACATGGGTGCCATACCAAAAATCTTGAACAACACTTAGACAAGTTGCACAATGATTACATTTCCATCTGTCAATTACAAAAGGCCATATTGTTTGGATCTGCATATCTTATTTCTTTACTGAAGGAAGGCAGTCCAAGGATCAAACATATCTCCCAATGAAGAAATACCATGGCCTTGGAACAACAAAAATCCCTCTTCTGTGAACTCAATTAATTATCTTCAGGGAGCAAGGATAGTTTTATTAGAGTATCTCCTGCTAAGTTTAACATTCAAATGGGTTTATATGTTTTTAAAAAAGCATTTATTTATTAATTTAGATATTCATACAGCCATCCATCTTTCAGGAGTGATTCTTTAAAGATCTGTGGTTTTGAGACCATAGAAATCATCCTTAGATGATTTTTAGATAGTTAAAACCAAGAAGATAAGCATTTTTTAAGTAGACTGATAAATTTGGATTTCTGTATATGCCCCATCTCTCTGCAGTTCACTAGCTAAAACCAAATTACCAAATTGGTTTCCCCTTGAGAAAAAAAAATGCATTATAGTAGATGATAATGCACTGAAGGGTTTTAGACAGCAAACATTTTTTGCTAGGATATAAGCCAGCAGAAACAATACCATCAAATGGGAAAATACTCCTATTTTTTATGAATGTGCTTTATTATCTCATTAAAGCAGCTCTGCGATTTCCAATATGAAATGTTTGACAGAAATCAGACTTGGAAGTTCTTCTCTAGGGATAAGAACTCTAGGGATAGTTCTTCTCTAGGGAGAAGAACTAACCAGGACTGGTATTTCTATGTTTTCAACATTAAAACAAAGACTCTGGAATAATTCTTGAGAGAAACACTTTTTGTAATTCCGCTCCAGACAAGGAGAATACCTACAAGGGCTCCAGTCAGTTGCTCTTTGCAAGGAGACCACAAGACAGCAGTTTAAACTGGTGGGCTTAAAGCTCTGGCAGATAAGGATATAGCCATCTTGTTCAAACCATGGCCAGCACCTTTAAGGACACTTTGGTTTCCATTCTTCCATTTCAAATCATTTTCAGAAATTACTTGTTAACTGTGTTTCAGCTGTAAGGAATATTTGGTTCAATAAGTCTGAAAACACCAGATGAGTTTCCTTCAAACCTAAGCAAAAGTTTTACTTACAAGTTTTAAGAATTTTTTTTTTTTGATACACAGAAAAAGGGTGATTAGAGCTTTGATTTTGAAAAATTACAAATGGACTAAGGGTCCATATGGATTTGAAATTAGATTTTGGAATTAATTATATAAATCCTTCCCTTGGAAAATGTTTTTGTTTTGAATTCTTTGAAAAAAATGATAAGCTTGGAAACAAGGCAAAATCATAAGGAACTAAATATTACAATTTAAGGAGAGGAGTTCTTAAATTTGAGTTACTAATACAGAATGAAGTAAACAACATTGGGCATTGATAAAATTTAGGTCTATCTTTCAATGGACCTAGAAGTTAATTTAAAGAGTGTCTGCCTTTATAGACAGATTGTGTTTACAAGATGCTATGGAAGAGAGACAATTTTTTCTGAACAAGACAGAATGTTCTGAAAGGGGATTTAAAAATGACAGGATCCAAGAATGATATGAAGAAAGATACTACATTGGACATACAAAAGAAATTTTCTGGTTCTTAATAATTAAAATGATAAATAACCGATCAAGAGAGTGACTGGATAATTTCCCTATATTGGATATACAAAACAGGTTTGTTAAAGCTTTGAAGAATTTTGTGAGAAGGGACAAAGAAAAAATGAAAAGAAAGAAAGTTTTAGGACATTGAAGAGACTAAAGATCAAGACTGTTAAAAGTAAAAAAAAACCTAAAAACTTGGTTTATTTGATCAAGGATAAAATAGATGAGTTATTATTTCTGGTAACCCCATAATGAACTTTTGCTGCTCCAGACTGAAATGAGACTGTAAGGATTTGTTTATAAATAAGAGATAGGATATATGAAAAAGAGATCATTTTTGTAGGAAGTGATAAGTTACTAAACTTGTTTATACTTGAAATTAGGGGGAGTAATTTCTTTATATGTTTTTTTTTCTTTTTCTTTACTACACTATTATTTTTCTATTTTTATTTCTATTTTTTCCCCCTGGACTTTCTATTTTCCTTTTTATTCTTTTCTTTTCTTTTTTCATTGTGTAAGAGGCAGCGGTGAAATCCGGCTGGATCTATCCGGCTTGCGCGAATCGGTAGTGCTGGCAGTGGGAGGCTCCACCCACCCACCAGGACATCATGTCCTGTTTTTGACCCTCTGCACATGCACAGAAGGCTCTGTGCATGTGCAGAAGAGGCACACACAAGTGCTCACACTCCCAAACCAGTAGCGAAGGTAAGTGCATTTCACTGCTGATTAGAGGGTTGGATTATTATTTTTTTTTGGCAATTGTAATTTTTAATAAAATTGCTATTAAAGACTAAATGAACCAATATTTTTTGTCATGCATCTCCAATAATATTATACTTAAAATTTTAAAATATGTAAGTGGATACAACCAAAAATAGAAATACATTTGATGTTTTATGTATCGTTGCAGACTCCAATGGTATCTTGGAAGTAAATATTCTATGTTGAGTGAATTTTAGTAGGATAGCTGAGCTGTCAGTTCTAAAGATGAAAGTTGAACAATTTCTTAGAAAATACAAATGTATTATTCATGTTGGATGCAGGAAAGGCAAGAATCTTATATTTACACAACTATTCAAATTAAAAGGTGAAAGCTTCTAGCAACTCAGATGTATAGTTTCAGTATTGGTTTAGAAACACCAAAAATGTTTAAATAGAAATTATTGAAAGCATACGCAAAGGAGGACTGCTGTGTACTTTAATATTTATTTAGATCAGTAAATTCTACCATTGCTGTACAGTGATGTGGCTATGCCTGGATTTGTGGTATCTTTGTAGGCCTGGGATCAAGAAATAGTACTAGAGTAGGGGTGTCAAACCCAAGGCCTGGGGGCCAGATCTGGCCCATGGGGTGGTTAGATCTGGCCTGCAGGGTCGCTCTGGAAACTGTGAAGCTGGCCCGCAGTGCCTCTGCCAGGAACAATGGAGCTCAGTAGGGCTGTGTGCAGCCCTCCTGAGCTCTGTTTTTTGCAAACAGAGGGTTGCAGAAGGCCGTTGTAGCCAAAAATGGAGCTTGCAAGGCCGTGGGTGGCACTCCCAAGCTCTGTGTTCACTGGCAGAGGGTTGCAGGAGACCATCCCGGCCAAAAACAGAGCTGAGGAGTCTGTCAGCCAGGCAGAGTGCTCCGGCCACCAGAGATGCCCCTGACACAAGTGACATCGAGCTGGCCATGCCCATCCTGGCCACGCCCACTCCAGTCCCCCAAGGTCAAACACAACCCTGATGTGGCCCTCAATGAAATCGAGTTTGATACCCCTATACTAGAGCATACAGATTTAGAGTCCTCATCTGAATAAGTCATACTTAGGAAACTTAGGACTGAAATTGCAGGTTTTCACATCATTCTTTTTATAGTTAGAGAGATGCCAGCCATACTAGTACATAGTTAAGGAAACTTATTTCTTATTATGACATGTAAAATATGTTACACTTTTCTACCACAAAATATAACTTATTCCCAAGAAAAGGAATTTCCTGTGTAGGAGCTGAACCTATTTTTTTCCTTCTCCTTCCTTCTATATCGAGAAGGAATATATAATCAAGAATGCCAATAGAAAGAGATAAAGGAGAATATTATTTTTGCACTTTACAGAAGGTATCATTCATTCCATTATCAGACAGTCATAAATTCTACAATATAAAATTATCTAGTAATATAATCGAAGGAGTCATGGCAAAATCAGGAATAGATTAAAAACAGGTGCTTTTCCTAATAGAAAGCAATGAAAAAAATCTTTAAAAAGTGGGAGAAAGTAGATTTTAGTAGACCTGAACATCTCTAAAATTCTACTGCAAATTTATTAAAAGCTACAAAACCACAATTCTAATTTGTATTGATTTCATGCCATTGAATACAAATGTCTAATATTCAAATTTATGCAGAATTTTTGTGGGGTCTTTTTTGTTTGTTTGGTTTCCCCCCCCACCATAAAATTAGAAATAATTTATTGAATAGATTATCTTTCTTTAAAAATGAAAACTTAATTAAAAGCAACATAGCTTTATAGTACTCTGAAATTAAAAAAAAAATCCTAAATCCCATTAGAAATAATTCCTTAATGGGCAGGATATTGCTGACTGCAATTAAAATGATTAAGAACCATAAGGTAAAGGTTCCCCTGCACATATGTGCTAGTCATTCCTGATTCTAGGGGGCGGTGGTCATTTCCGTTTCAAAGCCGAAGAGCCAGCACTGTCCAAAGACATCTCCGTGGTCATGTGGCTGGCATGGCTAACAGCAAAGGCACACGGAATGCTCTTACCTTCCCACCAAAGATGGTCCCTATTTTTCTACTTACATTTTTTATGTGCTTTCGAACTGCTAGGTTGGCAGAAGCTGCGACAAGTAACGGGAGCTCACCCCATTATGCGGCACTAGGGATTCGAAT